>NW_024652888.1:0-7665 GCF_008729295.1 Plectropomus leopardus
GTTAAACACAACTTTAGCGAACTTTAGCGACTGTCCACTTACAATAGAGCAGTTGCTTCCCAAATTTTTGCCTCATGGTCTCTGGAAATGTATTTAAGTCTACTCCTGGATACACACTGAGTCTGCAGCTCTACCTAAGAGTGATTTTTAGTTTTTAGATTGCTTGACTTGAATGTTTTAGAGGTGTGAAACAATAAAAAGATCCAAAAAAGCAAACGTTTTTTCTTCGTTTCTGACTTACAACATCTCAGATTTATCTTGTGGCCCCTTGAAGGGTCCCGACCCTTATGTTGGGAACCGCTGACTGGAGGATGAAACTGTACAAATGAGTCTAAATTCAAACTAAAGTCAGTATCACAGCTGTTAAAGCGAGAAAGTGGAAATTTATCCACCTCAACACCACCAGCCCACCACCCATCACACACACACACACACACACACACACACACACACACACACACCACCATCTCCTCGTGGTAACCTAGCAACAGGCCTGGCAGGTTGTTTAGTGAGGGCAACGAATGGGGGGGTTGGAAAGAGGCAAAGTGATGGCAGCGTGTGTGTGTGTGTGTGTGTGTGTGTGTGTGTGCGTGTTAGGAAACCATGATATTTCACACTCTGGGTCACTTTCACATGTGAGCAGCTCTCACGCACACACACACACACACACACACACACACAGATCGTCTTGGTTACTCAGTGTTGCATCAGATGCTGAATGTATCTGACAGGCTGAAACCACCTCAGAGTACGGAAAGTCTCGTTCTCTCCTTCACATCTTTCTGTCTGTCTCTCGTTGCGTGTCTCTCATCTTTTGTTTTCCTGTTTTCTATCACTGACTCCCTCTCTTCCTCTCCTCCTCTCTGTCTTCAGCGTCTCTCTTTCTGTCCTGTTGCAGCAGCAGCTATACTTACACGATGGCCAAACACAAACGTGAGGCGACTGTAACATATATAATGATATATATTCACTAAACACTCACTTCGTTTTATTATTTGTCCCAGAGGAAAATTTGTGTTGCAGCAAGCGTAAAAACGTAATAAAAACGTATAAAGCACAAACAATACGACACAGAAACATGCAACATTAATTACATTAATCTGCACGCAGGGTGCAGCTGCGCACATTCAGCCTCCAGATTAATACTCGGTTTCCATGACAGATTAGTGCAAAATTTCAGCGATATTTCGAAGTTTTGATAAAGCATAATTGCAAAATGAATGCACGTCCATTGAGTGATGATATGCGGCTTCCCTCGTGATAACGTACAGGTAACCATGGTGATGGATGTTCAAAACATTAACAGGTTTATCTCGATGAACTCGATAAAGTCGACCGCAAGTTAACAACGGACAATCGTGATTAATTGCGATTAAATATTTATTTTCCAGATAACTCAGTAAACCTGCTTCTATGATTCGAGTTTAAGGATTTTAGCACGTTTCTAGGATTTTAGGATGGTCGTCAGATTTTAAGACGTTTCCACGATCTTCTCAGATTTTTGGAGGTTTCCAGGATTTTATACCCTTTATGGGATTTTAGGACATGTCCAATATTTTTTAATTTAGAACGTCCCTCTGATTTTTGTAAGTTTCCAAGACTTTAGGACATTTCAAGGAATTTTGGATGTTTATAGGATTTTAGGGCATTTCTAGTATTTAAGCAGGTTTCCAGGATGTTAAGACATTTCTAGGATTTTTTAATTTAGCACGTCTCTCTGATTTTTGTAGGTTTCCAAGATTTTTGGGGCATTTAAAGGATTTTAGGTCTTTTGTAGGATTTCAGGACATTTAAAAAGTTTCAGAGTTTTCTCAGATTTTAGGACGTTTCTCAAATTTTAGGACATTTCTGGGATTTCAGGACATTTCTAGAATTTTAGCACGTTTCTCAAATTTGAGGACGTTTCTCGGACTTTAGGACATTTATAGGATTTTAGGACAATATTAAGATTTTAGGATGTTTCTGGGATTTTATGACATTTCTAGGATTTTAGCACGTTTCTCAAATTTTAGGGCGTTTCTGGGATTTTAGGACTTTGACACCTGCATGCCATCTAAACTCTCACACGGAGGTAGCGTTATGTTGTTTGGTTCAGTGTTAAAACGGATTCAGTGTGACGGCACCTCTTCTTTACTGAAGAATCTCTGTTGAGAAACAGATGGAAACAAGCTAAAGCAGATAGATATTTACTGTTTCTGTGTCCCGACTGAGCTGTTTCTGAGGCTTATTGAGTGATCTCGATAAAAACCAGGACCAAGTCTTCCCAAATCCGCCCGTGTTCCAGATTTGAGGGGATTCTGGGATTTACTCTGCAAAGTTATTATCCAGATAACTCAGTAAACCTGCTTCTTGGACCCGAGGTTAAGTGCATGAAGCGTAGCTGCGACTGCGGGGCGAACGGCAGCGATCCACCACGATGAAGCAATAAAAGTCGAGATGAGAGGAGGAGATAGCGTCTCTTTGTTTTGCTATCTCTCTTCCTCCCGACACCGGCCAAACAATCTCCCAAAGGTGACACCCGGGACCCGGTGTGAGAGAGATTACAGCAGAATCAAGACGGCACGAGGAAGCTGTATATTAAAGCCCGAACACACACACACACACACACACACACACATGCAGGCAGGCAGAGATAAAGATAGCGACAGAGCGAGAACAGAGGGAGGTGGCAGGTGAGGAGGAGGAGGATGGCAGGAGATAGAAAAGGGCAGAATATCCTTTTTAGGCAGCCTGAGGCGTAAAAACACACCCGTTCAGACAAGTCTCGCATTCTTCACCTGAACACAAGCCTCGACACACGCAGACACGCCAAAGAGGCAACACACGCCATCAGGGTGCAACACTACAGAGTACGTGCACACCAGGGTCTGCTTTTGTTGACGTATTTTTGTGATGGGAGTTGATTTCGCTTCATAATAAAATGTGCAATTTTAGAGAAATGTTTAAGAGTATTTGCTGCAGAAATAATATAAATTTCTGCAGTAAATACTCTTAAACATTTCTCTGAGTCTCTAGTTTAGCTTAAGGTAGTTTCATGGATTTTAGCACATTTCTAAGATTTTAGGGAACAGGAAATGTGCTAAAGGGTTTCAGGAGTTTGTAGAGTTTTAGGACGTTTTCTAGGATTTTATGGCCTTTCTGGGATTTTGGGAGCTTCTAGGGTTTTAGCAGGTTTCTCAGATTTGAGGGAATATTTAGGATTTTAGGAGTTTCTAGGGTTTTAGCAGGTTTCTCAGATTTTAGGGAATATTTAGGATTTTAGGAGTTTCTAGGGTTTTAGGACATGTCTTGGATTTTAGGACGTTTCACGGATTTCAGGACATTTCTAGGATTTTAAGACCTTTATAGAGTTTTTTAGGACCTTCCTATGATTTCAAGATATTTGTCAAATTTTAGGACATTTAAAGGGTTTCAGAAGTGTTTAAGGTTTTAGCACATTTCTAGGATTTTAGGACATTTTTAGGATTTTAGGATGTTTCTGGGATTTTAGTACACTTCTCAATTTTAGAATATTTCAAGGATTTTCTGACGTATCCAGGGTTGAATTACGTGTCTAGTATTTTAGTAGGTTTCTAGGAGTTTTAGGATATTTCTAGAATTTAAGGATATTTCTCGGATTTTGGGGGGGACACCGAGGACCCTGTTGGGGGCCAGATTTTGTCGTGCAGGCTGTGAGTTGGGCATCACTGCTGCAGCTGAAACCTTTAAATGCTGATTTCCTGCAGTTATTTCAGGAACTCAAGTAATCCCTGGAATTTCTGCCAAAATGTGCCCCCTTTTCCAGGTAAAACAAGGAGTTTCAGCATGTGTGGGCTTGTGTGTCTTCATGTCATACTCAAGTCGTAACACGTGCATAAACAAACCGTCATTAATGCTTCCACGCAACACTTGAGGCTAAATACTTGACTTTAACGTTGAAACGTCATTACTACAGTAACTCAGCTTCTCTGCTGCAGCTGTTTCGTGCTAAAATGGCACCTCACGGTTCAGCTGTGTTCACGTCACGCTGAGCTTTTCTTAATTACCAGCTTCTGACTTGTTAATAACATCCATGTCAATATCCAAAGCGTAATTATGACGACAGGGGAAGTGATATATTCGACTATACAGAGGTGCCTGAAAACAGACACGGGGGTCAGACAAACTCTGCTGTTCATTTTGCCCAAAATTTTGTGGGTATGGTTTGATGTTGTTGCCAGCAAATTCATACTTCACACAACAAATATCATCTGTTACTATCTGCTGCAAATGTCTTGAACACGGCACACAGAGGGCAGAAGATGGGCTGCAATTAATGCGAAGAGCATTTAAACAAGGTGTTTCCAGTTTATATAAGTGTTGTTATATATTGTTTTATTTTTACATATATTGTATTTGTCGATGTTTTTAATCTAAGTCACTCTACATGGACAGCAGTTAACATTAATACCACATTACACTTCACATGTGATCAAAAACTGATATTTAATGAGTGAATTATTAAAAAGTTTCTTCCCAGTGATCAAACATTGACTTTTGCTGCCATGTTTCTGCATTTATGACGTCAAGTCGGCGACTCGTGTTATAAAATAATGATGTGATCAGTGTTAGTTTGCTCACTCGAAGTTTGCTTGCTGCAGCTAATAGATGCAGATAGTAAAATGTGCAACTACTAAAAGTAAATGATAGCCATTAGGAACGAAATAACCAAATATCAATTTTTTTACCATCAAGTGTCGACACTGTTTTAATGTTTTCTGAAGCACTAAAACATCACGCAAACGTCATAATTAAGATATCAGTGAAATTTCCCAATTTTCCACTCATAATTGGACTTTGGAGGGACGTTTACATGTTTGTAGCTCGTTCATATGGTAAATATGATATTTCTGAGGGGCACATGAAGGCAGTATTAGTGTTGTTCCAGCACAAACAGTATGAAAAGAAATAATAATTTTTTAAACATTCAAGCATGTAAACGTGTTTTAGTAGAAACCCAAAATACAAGAATAAACCTGAAAATGAGCATAATAGCTCCTCTTTAATTGGCCTCAATCCCTAAATCAAAGAGCTGCATTCAACAGCACTGATGGCATCAACAACTAAACTAAAAACAAAGATCCAAAGCACTAAAACAGAAACCAAAACTGCTGCAAAAAGATGAGAATCATGTGACACAGGATAGTGGATGTTGCATATTTTTCCAGCTCAAAGAAATCTGTGTGTATGAATAATGACAGAAAATGATGATTAAATAAAGTAATTTTGCACTTGCGCAAACCTCATTTGCTCATTCAAAAAGTTGCAAAACACCAAACCAAAGTAAAGAAGAAGAGGCACAAATGCACCTGACTCAGAGCAGCTTTTATGGAGCGGTGAACTTCCAGTCTGAGCTCAAATCAAACCCGTCTGAATACGTCATGTGTTTGCATCTGACTCAGAGTCAAAAGCCTTCCAGCTGCCAGGGATGTGATGAAAATGGTTCATGAATGAGGAAGGAGGCGTCGCTGGAGGGCTTTTAAAACAGATCAGTGCCTCACAGTCAAAAGCCTAAATGCCTCCAGCACAGGAATTTAGAGAGTTCGAGTTCAGTTTTGACAAAAAAAGAAAAAAAAAAACATGATAAAAGTGTAAAGCCATGAAAGTCATCATGTCTACAATATTCGTGCACATGTAAGCATGAATTTTATCTTGTTATAATTGTCACAATCACCACACAGGAATTATTGCTTCGTGGTTTTAGCCTCTGTGAACAAGTTGAGACGCAGTTACAGTTCACTTTATCATTTTATCCTTTTAGACATTTGTGTGAAATTTTGTCACAATTACCGTATGGATTCTTGAATTATGGCCAAAAACATGTTTTGTGACATCACCGTGAGTTTTGACCACCAAACTTTATTCACTTAATTGTTAAGTCCAAGTGTACGTTTGTGCCAAATTTAAAGAATTTCCCTCAAGGCATTCTGGAGATATTTTGGTTATGAGAATGGGATGGATGCAAGGTCATAGCAACATTAAACTGCGACTCAAAGTGGATGTTCGTGCCACATTTTAAGAAATTCCCCCAGAGAGTTCTTGAGATATCACATTTACTTAAAAGAGATGCATGCAAGGTCACAGTGACCTTAACCTTTGACACCAAAATCTAATCATTGCATCACTGAGTCCAAGTGGACGTTTGTGCCAAATTTGAAAAAAATTGTTGCTCTTGAGATATTACATTAGCAAGAATGAGATGGACGCAAGATCACGTCAGCTTCGACATTTGACCACAAAATTGTGATCCGTTCATTCTTCAGTCAAAGTGTACATTTGTGCCAAACTTGAGGAAATTCTCTCAAGGCGCTTATTTTAGATACAGTGTCCACGAGAATATGATGGATGTAAGGTCACATTAACCTTTGATCACCAAATTTATATCAGTGTATTGTTGAGTTAAGTGGACGTTTGTGCCACATTTGGAGAAATTCCTATGAGGCTTTCTTGAGATATCCTGTTCACAAGAGTGGGACGGATGGACCAACAACACAAAAACATAATACCTCTGTCCTCAAATATTCCCGGCGCATAGTAATAAAAAAGTTTTACCAGTTACTCATATTTTCTCGGTTTTAAGATATCAGAATCAGATGTTTCTGAAATAAAAAATCTCTAATATTGTGAACTCAACACAGCGAGTAAATACAAGTTAAACTGTGACGAAAACTGACAGCAGTAAAGTGGGACAGAATGACAGATTTAGAGACTTAAAGTGTGCAGATTTCAGGAGCCTCTCATCAATACAACAAACTCAATCAACTCCACTTTGTAAACGCTGATTCACTGATTAATCTAAACCGTTTTTACACACCTGAAGTCAAATAAAACAAGTGTTTTTTTAAAGATCACAGGTTTGATTCCCTGGAGTTGCAAAACGTGCTGCTAAAGAATAAAGTCTCTCACCTGCTGAAATGATCTCTGGGTAACAGCTGCAGCTAAACGCCTGCAGGAAAATGTCTTTTAGACGCTTTAACGCTCTCCGAAAATCTACTGTCTTCCACTATTATTCAAATATTTCCTCCCCATTACCTGCAGATAATCTGTAACTGTGAAGATTCCTAAATTCGGGAGGCGTCAGCGGCCCCGAGGGGACACAAACCGCTCTGAAACAGCTGGAAAACACTGGCAGGGAGGATCTGGGTCGAAAATGCCACAGTCAGAGCTGAGAAAGTAACCGAGTATTTGACCTTAACGCTTGTATTTCAGCAGACTTTATCTTCCTGCTCTCCTGCATGTCAGAGGAAGATGTGGGTAATATTTTATTTTACGACTCCCACAGCATCGTAAAAATTTCCTAGGAAGCGACTGACATGTAATTGTAATTTCTGATTAGGTTTCCTGGAAAAAAAAGATGTAATTTGGTGCTAATTATAGGCAAAATAGAGGCACTTCTAATTAATTAATTCAAATTAATTTGTAGCGGAGCCTGGAGTCTTCCACTAAGTGCACAGCAGGTCAGCTGACGTGCAGAAAT
This sequence comes from Plectropomus leopardus, assembly GCF_008729295.1. Taxonomy (NCBI): domain Eukaryota; kingdom Metazoa; phylum Chordata; class Actinopteri; order Perciformes; family Serranidae; genus Plectropomus; species Plectropomus leopardus. The sequence continues at coordinate 7,496 of NW_024652888.1, forward strand.
CCATAAAAATCATTTGTTCTTCTAGTATTTCCTAAACCACACGTCGCATTAAAACCCTCTTTATGTAATATCCACATTAAGGTTCAAATCAAATTTTACAGTGTGGAAAAAAATCACAGCAAACAGATTCTCCGCTTTCTGATGGATTCAAAAGAGACACAAGAGATTAA
>NW_024652889.1:0-456 GCF_008729295.1 Plectropomus leopardus
GATTAACCATTTGAAACCTGAGCAAATTGGTTTGATTTCTTTCAGAAGCATGGGGAAATGACAACGAGCAACTTAACAAGACATGGTTTAAAAATGAGCAAGAAACTAATGAAAAAGTTACAATAAAATTACCTGAAAATAAGCAAAATAAAAGAAAGAAAGAAAAGTAAAGTTAAAAAACCCAAACAAAAATAAACAAGAAAATGACCCCAAAAAGTGCAGAAAAATTAAAAATATATTTATGTGTGAGTTTTTGTCCTTTTAACACAATTTTAAATATATAACTCTAAATAAAAAATTCTGGACATTTTTTTAAAGTTTTTTTTTATTACATTTTTTTCAAAATATATTTTTCTATATTTTTTTTATGTATGCAAATTTTACATCATGGCGAAAAATGTAACTACACCGTCCACCGTCGGTCACATGATGTCCACTGGCCCAGAAAGACTTTTT
>NW_024652890.1:0-374 GCF_008729295.1 Plectropomus leopardus
CTCTTCTCTGTGTTTGAGGACATCAGAAGCAGTGGACTAAACATTACTGCAGTCACTGGTAAGACACTGACTTCATCACTTTGCAGCTTAGTAACTCACCACAACTGTTGCGCTTTCCTGTCTCACATAGTAAAAATTCATTTTAATGTTGGGGTGCAAAATGGACCTTCTTTAATGGCCAAATGAAATTTTCCCAACGGTCCTTTATTTAAATATTCAATGTGTAATTTTTGACAGGCGGTTTTATGCTAAAAAATATTAAAACTCAATTCTCTTTTGTGTCTCAGCTCCTCCAAATGCAGAAAGTTTCAGATTATCAGGACAAGATGAGACCAGTATCACTCTGCAGTGGAATCGAGTGAACCACATTGTCA
>NW_024652891.1:0-396 GCF_008729295.1 Plectropomus leopardus
TCAACAAGGCTCCTGAATCCTTAACTTACACAGTGTTGTGGATTATTGATCACTTCAGCTGTCATATCATTAACTCCTCTGTGACTCATGGCAGAAGTTGAGCTGTTCATCAGTTCCAACTCTAAATTTAAACTCTTTTCTTTGTCTTTGAGGCAGCGTTTTTGAGGAGGCGGCGGATCTTTGCAGGAGAAGTAGTGAGGCAGAGTGGACATGGTCAACGTACCGAGGACGAGGAAACTGCCCGCTACCATGAAGGAGGCCACGTAGTTGCCTGTGACGTCCTTCAGCAACCCTGGAGACATGGAGATGGGAGAAAATATATTTTTTAAAATCCCTTAATTAAGTGTGAGGTAATCAGAGAAAAAGTAGTTGCATAATAACAATAATAATAATAAT
>NW_024652892.1:0-496 GCF_008729295.1 Plectropomus leopardus
GTTCACATGTATTACCGTGAATCCTTTAGCGCCCTCCTGACGGCTTCTTTCATTTGACTGATGGCCTGTCCTTGTCTCCCTTCCTCTACGGACTCGATGTCCACCTCGTCATCCTGAAGAAACAACATTCATTACATTAAGCAATAACTACAGTTAAAATTAAGTTTGCATCTCGTGGGCGTTCAAGGATTCTAGGTAATCCATGTCATCATGTGTTTGACCATTTCTTTGGCTTTATGTTTTTCATTTTCTGTAAATATTCCTTTTTTTTTGCTTTCGTAAAGTAATTTCTCTATTTCCTTTTTTATATGTTGAAAATAAATCAAATCAAAATCAAACAGATTAGATATTTGTTGCATTTTATATTTTAAACCTCATTTCAGTGAGATAAACGCATGTTTAAAGCCTGAGGAGGCAGTTTTATGTTGCCTTCTTTTGGGAAGAATATAATAATAAACTTAAAGCACAAGCATTTGAATTTGGTGCTCTGTTAATG
>NW_024652893.1:0-299 GCF_008729295.1 Plectropomus leopardus
GACTGATTTCGGAAGAGTAAAAATATATATAAAAAATATATAAAAAAACATTTCTGCCCCACAAACACAAACTGCATTCAAACGTTTGTCAGTTTAACACCATCATGAATATTTTAAAATATTACAACAAAAGTTCAGATATTTTATGAATCGATGGTTTCTGGTGAATTCTGCTTCACCTGATCAATAATTTATCTCCTGATTTCACATTTGTTATGATCGATAAACTCAATTAGTCCATTTCTGCAAGAAATTCATGTGAAGTAAAACTTTAAACTGGCCAGATTTTTGGAGTTTGA
>NW_024652894.1:0-416 GCF_008729295.1 Plectropomus leopardus
GACTTTGATGATCCTGTCGCACCATGAGGTGGTCATGAGGAGGTCATGTTTTTTTTTTATGAAAATTTTTCTTATCTAGTGAGATATCTCAACATCCACTGTATTGCCTGGCCCTTTTTTTTCCTTTTTTTTTTTTTTTTTTTACAGTTATTCACGTCCCACAAAGATGAATTGTAATAATTTTTGGCACCCCCTGACTTTTCCTCAAAAGAGTAATTGGGTCAGACTTTCATTATGGCCATGTGCATCAATTGTACTTTGTATTTAACTATCAAATCGCATCATGCTAACATGTTAACTAAGATGGTAAACATGTTAAACATCATTGCATTAACATTGTCATTATGAGCCTGTTAGCATGCTGATGTCCACCTTTAACTTACAATGCTGCTGTGCTTACAAACAGCCTCACAGAG
>NW_024652895.1:0-438 GCF_008729295.1 Plectropomus leopardus
CGCCCCCCTTAGTTGCTGTGCCTTTAGGGTTGTGCATGAAAAAATGTGTGTTTGTTTTTTCTGCTTTTAAAGCTTTTATTAAAGTTTTTCGAAGCTTCAGTTTTTTATATTTTATGACTCACCATCATCCTTAAAAAAAAATTATATACTTATAAATAATGATCCTTGATTAAAATCCTTAATTCATTCATCCATTCAGCTGATTCATCTTCTTCGGTGTTTTTTTTTTATAGAATCAAAAGTCTGTAAACAAAGAAAGCAATCAACACTTTTATTCATATGCAAAACAAAGGCGGCAGCTGACCATTAAAAAAGAATCAAATCCAAATAAAAATAAAAATAAACTCATTAAGATGAAAAAAATCAATAGAGATACAAAGACACTGAGTCAGAACTGACAAAAAATGTTAAAATTAAATAAAATAATACTAAAAGTAG
>NW_024652896.1:0-466 GCF_008729295.1 Plectropomus leopardus
CCATCTCTGACCTCTCGCGGGTCATTGAGGGGCGCCTCGTCGGGCCTGCGGTGCGCGGGCGCGGCTGCCGGTGGACCCAGCGTCTCCGTGCTGCCCGCGCCCGTCGTGCCGCGGTACCGCCGGTGGGTCGAGCTCCAGCGGGGTTAGAGGGGTGCCGGCAGGGCCGCGGGGGCGGCCTCCGGAAGGGCGCGGCCTCCGATCTGCGGCGGGGTACCCGTCGGCGCCGCTACCGAGAGTGTGAGCCTCCCCACCGTGGGAGCCACGGAACACCTCTTTTTGACTACGACCTCAGATCAGACGAGACAACCCGCTGGATTTAAGCATATTACTAGGCGGAGGAAAAGAAACTAACCAGGATTCCCTCAGTAGCGGCGAGCGAAGAGGGAAGAGCCCAGCGCCGAATCCCCGTCCGACGGGCAGATCGGGGAAATGTGGCGTACGGAAGACCGCTTGCCCGGTGTCGCTC
>NW_024652897.1:0-390 GCF_008729295.1 Plectropomus leopardus
GTAATTGTAGTCCTAGATCTTTCAAATTAACCTTGCAGCTTATAGATGTGTGCTAGACTGAATGCAGCATACAGGTGCTCATTCTTCAAGGTTTACATGCAATTAAATGCATCAGTGTTTCTGTTAAGTGACCTTCACGATGGTTATCTACATAACTAGCCTTTGGACAGATTGAATACAGGCTTCCTGCTCAACCTTTAAAAAAAATAATTAAAAAAGAAAAAGACCGCCAGACCGCAGTGTCTTCAGTGTCTTCACAGTGTAACAGAAATTATGCAACCAAAGAAACTAAATAACTCAAATTTCTAGGTATGGGAATCTTGAAGCCCACTTAACTACAGGCTATATTCTGCAATCTTACTCTCCAGCAAAATCTTATCTCCAGTATTT
>NW_024652898.1:0-350 GCF_008729295.1 Plectropomus leopardus
GGGCAGAGCTGATGCACTTTTTACTGAACAAAGCAGTGTACACAGAGGCACCTCCCATCTCTCCCTTCTTCCTGAAAACACCTTCCATCTTTGTGTGCTGTGTTTTTCTGAGACTGTCTTCTTTTTGCATAACACCATGTTTGAAATATGACTCAGGGTTTTCTTAGGGTAACCTGATCCATAACTTAAAACTTAAATCAATAACACAACCTACACCTAATATCTCAAAGCCTCTGCCAGCCATGGGCGAGTCACAGAGCCACACACAAGGAGTTTAACCCTGTAATCTGCTTTTAAAAATCATTATAAATCTCTGAAGTTGCCACTATTATACAGATATGTCCTACTTA
>NW_024652900.1:0-351 GCF_008729295.1 Plectropomus leopardus
GGATTAAGTTGTGTGGCCTGTAAAGAGGATAAACAAACAAAGATGCCCCCATTTGTTGAAAGGTAAGACAACACAGCGTTAGCATTTGCTGCAAAGTGACAAGTTTATATAATCTCATACGATGTGTCAGAAACATTGTGTATAATGTCACCTTGCAGCAAACTTTGCTAGGAAACGTTAGCTTAAGTTAGCTATGGTTCAGACAATGTGCCCATTGTTTGTCTGCGTAAACTAAAGGGGTGGCGTTTAGCGATAGTGTAATTCTGTGTATGCTCCTTTAAAAATACATTAATGATTTAAAATAGAGGGAACGTACTATGACTTGTGTACAGTGGAGTTTAAAACTTGGGT
>NW_024652901.1:0-246 GCF_008729295.1 Plectropomus leopardus
TGTTGGCAGCTATGGAAGAAGTAGGTCAGAGTCCTGCAGTCAGGAGAAGTTGGCCTATTATCAGCACAGTGCTTAAATTAACCTGAAGTGTGTTTAAGATGGGGATTTAGTTCCTGTATAATGCTGAATAGTTTAACATAAATAACAATGCATCATATGTTTATTACACTCCAACGCACCAGGGTCAGATGAAACGTGTCAGTGAACTATGAGGTCAAAAAACCAAAACAAAACAAACACCCCCCC
>NW_024652902.1:0-311 GCF_008729295.1 Plectropomus leopardus
AGGGACTTTTGTAGCTGGTATTTCAGAGTCGGTACTGGCACGGCACATGAACAGCCATGAGTGATGCAAGTAAACGATGATAGGTCAAACACATGAGCCAATGCAGCACTGGCAACCACCATTTTTAAAAACGGACAAGTTGCAGAAACATGGAGGGTTTTAAGGGTTGTAACTAAATATATAAATACAAAAATAATTATGTAATTAAATGCTTAAACAAATGAATGAATACATAATCTTAGAATGAAATCGTGCAAAAACTAAATCTATAAATATATTGTCTTAAATGAAATAAATAATGATATAATTAA
>NW_024652903.1:0-264 GCF_008729295.1 Plectropomus leopardus
TGTTGGCAGCTATGGAAGAAGTAGGTCAGAGTCCTGCAGTCAGGAGAGGTTATCAGCACAGTGCTTAAATTAACCTGAAGTGTGTTTAAGATGGGGATTTAGTTCCTGTATAATGCTGAATAGTTTAACATAAATAACAATGCATCATATGTTTATTACACTCCAACGCACCAGGGTCAGATGAAACGTGTCAGTGAACTATGAGGTCAAAAAACCAAAACAAAACAAACACCCCCCCACCCCCCCCCACAAAAAAAAACAAAA
>NW_024652904.1:0-423 GCF_008729295.1 Plectropomus leopardus
AGAAACTATTTAGAGCAAAATTTCAGGGTTTCCCTACACAATTCATTTATTTGTGTCGGACAACTAGAATCAAAACTTTTGCCACCATGAAAAGATTTTCTATTTTTGGAGCTGGATCATTTATCAGGGGCGCAATTGGAATATATATTCAATATCTATATATATATATATAGAAAACATGCAGTTATTCACTGCACCACACTCTCGGTGTGCAGAGCTTACTGTTGTCACAGATGTAGCAGTAGAACGTTCAGCGTAGTTAAAGGTAAACTTAACTTAACTGTTCAGGTCTAAAAGTTTGCATTTACTCACTCTGCACTCTGCCTCTCCTCTCACCCATCAATTTAATCAGCTCTTACCAGATTTACTGATCGATTTTTTTTCAAGCAGCGACAGAAACTACTGCAGAGGAACAAAATAATT
>NW_024652905.1:0-253 GCF_008729295.1 Plectropomus leopardus
CTGGGAAAGTTTTGGAAAACTAAATATACTCTGAAAGTTTTAACAGTGATTTCTGTTTTTACAGTTTATGGTTTTGATAAATGGTGAAACTTGATTTTGAAAGAAAAAAAAATGTTAAAGGAAAAAAAAATTGAAAATTGCCAAAAGAAATTTAAAGAAAAAGAAATCGCCCGCATTTTTTTTTTTAAGTCAGCAGTAAAATAATACTAAATACAACCTTTTGAAGTTGTATGCACCTCCCCTAAGATCCCTA
>NW_024652906.1:0-310 GCF_008729295.1 Plectropomus leopardus
TTTCTAACATAATGTACATATTTTATTTTTATATTTACATGCTTCTTTTTCTTATACTTAGTATTTCTGATTCTGATACTGAAACACATTATCTGAATCTTTTGCTTTTTTATCATCTAAAAAAGGAAGTGGTTATGGTTATGGTTAAATTCCAAGCCCATACTACTACTACTATCAGATATGTACGTTACATTTATTTCACTCCAAATTTTTGAAAGTTAATTCGCTTTTCTGTATCAAAGCTTTGTCACTCAATCAGCTCTACCTTTTACCTACACACCCTACAGAGACAAACCAGCTGCACAGGTCA
>NW_024652907.1:0-311 GCF_008729295.1 Plectropomus leopardus
ATTGCCGTTTTCCCATGTTTTTGACAGAAATCATACCAATTTGCTCCAAGTTCAAAGGTTTTAATACTTGGTTAAGGCATCTGAAAGCAGCACAAGAGAAGTGATGTTGCTCCAGGTTTCAAAGGGTTAACATACAGGGTTTTCTCTGTAGAGATTATTTCTATAATGTTGTCAGTCAACTAGAATAACACTGTGATCCTGTCAGTGACAAAAACAAACACTTTTATTCGACGTACATTGACGATGCATGATTGCCTGCAGGGATTACATTTCAGCCTGTTTTGCTGCTGTCAGTGCAGCTCTGTCACTCT
>NW_024652908.1:0-329 GCF_008729295.1 Plectropomus leopardus
GCTTGAATGGTGTGTAGTCCGTGGTAGGACCTCTGCAGCGGCAACACATCTCTGTAGGGCTCACAAGGTCGCCGCAGCAGAAAGACCCCGTTTATGATCCAGAACAAATGACATTAAATACATTATGGCCATCTGTACACACTCAGTATCACAATTAGATTCATTAATATTCACAAAAAGAACTTAAAAATGTTTAAATAATAATAAGTTGGTAATCAAGTGTGAGGTCAATATTTAGTCCATAATATCATTTGATATTACATTTTTTGTTAATATAAAATAATTTTATATTAACATTGAAGAAAAGATTAAAAAATCTTCTATATTAG
>NW_024652909.1:0-220 GCF_008729295.1 Plectropomus leopardus
ACATTTTAAGAGAAAAAAAACCCCAAAATCATTTAAAGGAAAAAATTATTAGCAACATTTCAAAAGGAAACAGTTTTAAAGGAAAATATTTTTTTTATTTAAAAAAGAAAAAAAAAACACTGACAGAAGTTTTTAGAAAAAAAAAATCACTGAAAAAATGACAGAAATGACAGACTGAAAATAACAAAAAATAAAGAAAATAGCTAAAAGCTTTTTAAAA
>NW_024652910.1:0-7940 GCF_008729295.1 Plectropomus leopardus
ACAGCCATCAGAGCAGAAAAACAGGACTTGTATTATTTCTGGGTGTCATTCTAAGAAGAGTTTTCTGGACAGTTTTCCCTTTTTATGCAGTATTATTAAGTTCAAATTATTTCTTTCTCAGGATTTAAAAACAAATTTTCAGGTCATTTTCTTTTTCTAATTTATTTTAATTTGAGGGAAATCTCCTCCTTGAGTTTTTGCCCCTTTTTCAAACCAATTTGCTCCGATTTTTTAAGGCTTAATCAACGTTGATCGTGTCTGAAAGCTCATGTTGTTCCCAGTTTCATGAGGTTAAACAAAAAGGATCTTATTCTGTAACAAAAAGCTTTATCTCTGCAGCAATCATTTCCATCATGTCAGACTCTTAGAAAAACAACCTGAGCCCGTCAGTGACTAAAACACTGAGTGGACGGACACTGACAGTACCAAATATCCCAGAGTGGTTACATTACAGCCGGTCTTGCTGCTGCAGCACTTTCTCTCTCAACACTGGAACAACTTCGAAAATTGTTCCAATTAGTCACTGAGACACAAAAACATGAGAAAATAAGGAAACATAAAACACAAAGCTTCTCTTTAAGTACTTTTAAGTCGCTGTATTCGTGCTTTTACTAAAATAAAGCATCTAAGTTCTTCTTCCTGTTATTCTGTGTGTTTGAATCCGTTCTGGCCTTAGTAAAAGTGTTTGCATGTGCACAAGAGTGTGTGTGTGTGTGTGTGTGTGTGTGTGTGTGTGTGTGTGTCATCCTGTATGCAAAATATTTGTTTGTTTTTCAAGTTTTTAAACATGCACACACACTGAGATGCTGCATGTGTGTGTGTGTGTGTGTGTGTGTGTGTGTGTAAACACAGTGACCTAATTATTATCCTGGACATCGCCCCACAGATGGACTCCATCAACACACACACACACACACACACACACACACACACACACACACAGTTTTTTTGGAGGTAACTGAGGCAAAATGGAGAAAAACAGAGGGATGGAAAAAAAGGAGTGTTCAGGCATAAACAAGGAGAGATTAAAGAGATGAAATGATATAAACACATATGAAGGGAAAGAAAGAATAAACAGAAATAAACACGTCAAACTGAAAAACGATTTGTTCTGATCCGACAGCTCCGTGGCTCACAACGCAACATTTTATCAGAGCTCCTTTGACGAAAACAAATGCAGAAAATGTGCTGCAAAAGCCCAAACTAGCAGGATATCTGCAGCTCTAGAAACTCCAAAATTCAGTTTGCCTTAACCCTTTGAAACCTGCATCAACATCACTGTTTGGTGCTGCATTCAGATCTCTTTAACAAATATTTTAACTTTTGGACCCCGAACAATCTTCTTTCATTTCTTTTGAAAACATGGAAAAAAGGCAATGAGCAACTTGCCAATACATTTTCACGAATTGCAAGAAATTAGTAAAAGGAAACAAAGAAAATGACCTGAAAATAAGTTCTAAAAAGAGGCGGAGAATTATTTAAAACGTATTATTGAGAACTAGGTAAAATGTCCAAAAAACATTATAATTCTATATATAGAATATAAAAGAAAATACACACATTTTTCAATTTTCTGCACTTTTTGGGGTTATTTGTTTGCTTTTGCTTTTTTACTTTACTTTTTGCGCTTTTTTTCAGGTAATTTTCGTATAAATATTTGCTAATATCTTGCCATGTTTTCAGGCCGTTTGTTGTTAAGTTTCTCATTGCCTTCTCTTCATGTTTTTGGAAAGTAAACCAATTTGCTCAGGTTTTAAAGGGTTAAAAAAAAGGCCTTGAGGAGGTATTAAGGAGTCTTAAATGTAATAAACAAACATCTTCCTTTCCTCCCGGCCGCTGTGAGAAACATGTTGGTTACAAAATGTTTTTGTCAGGAGACGTTCGAGACTTCTAAACTAACAGTGGCGTTGTTGTGACGGAGGATTGTGCTGCAGAGAATGTTTCAGTCAAACACTGTTGCTTCTGTTTACCGCAGCAGTGACGAAAGATTTAGGAAGTGCAGACAAAATGTGGCATTTTGGCCCGACTTGTTTTCCATCAAACTTTGCACGTATGATTGTGAAACAGACATTAAACTGGTGTTAAACGGGTTTATAAAGTCTGACCTTTAGCCTGCAGAGACTCTGATTAGGAAATAAAAAAGAGCTGCAGAGCTGACAGTCTGCAGTCACATCAGCAGCTCTATGAGTTTTTATACAGCTTTGAGGTAAATGCCAACATTAGTGTGTTCAGCACCAGCATGCTTGCTAAAGTCGGCAATAACTCCATTCGTTCTGCAGGTATTTAGTGGCCAAATTGCCTGTAAAAATATCAGCACTGCACATTTCTTAAACTATGAATACAGCATGCATTTAAAGTCAATGTTTCTAACAACACTGTGCTTAACGTGAGGTTAAGTTTTGACACAAAAACCGCACATTCCCATGTCATTCTCTGTCCCAAGACTCTGATGCAAATTAAAAAACGCACAGCAGGAATTGAATGATGCCATCAGCAGCAACATGCCCGAGCAACCAGATTAAATCTTCAAGTAGTAGCTAGTAGTAGTTAGTAGCTGCTGACTTTAATGAACTCATCCTTTAACTCCAAACATGTAGCAGGATAAAGGAAAAATGTAATTTTGTTTTTTAAGCTTTGTCTAAAAAGGAATAATAATTCTACCTTCTGCTTTCTGCCTGCTACAAACTCCATTGGAAAAACACCAAGGGGCTGCTAAAAACTCCGACGCTGGGTTGCACAAACACTGCTGGTAATGCACAAACCCATGGAAACAGAGCATAGCTAAAGGTTGCTACAAACACCCCTGGAAATGCGGTGACAGGGAGCTTAAAAACACCCATGTTCAGTGGCACAAAGGCCGCCAAAATGCGTGCACCGGTTGCTAAAAAAACACCCGTGTTTGCTGACACAAATGCAGCTGGAAAAGCAGGGGCAGGTTGCTAAAAAAAAAAACCAGCCATAATCAGTGGCACAAACGTTGCTTGAGAGGCAGCCAATGGCCACTACAAAACTCCCACATTGCACAAATACAACTGGAAATGTGGTGATCGGTTGCTAAAAGCACCCATGTCCAGAAACACAAACACCGTTGGAAAAGCAGTCACCTGTTGCTGAAAAATACTTGTGTTCACTGGCACTGAAGCTGCTGAAAAGACTGGCACAGGTTGCTAGAAAACACCTATGTTGAATGGAACAAAAGCCACTTGAACGGTGGCCACTGGTCGCTAAAACGCCCACACGGTGAACCCAGCGAATGAGCCGCTACAAAGCAACCATGTTCACTGGAAAAATGCAGCTGGCCAATTGTTATTAAAAAAATCAAAGTTTCTGGACATGCGGCAACGGATCGCTAATAAACAGTTATGTTCAGTGGCACAAACGTCACTTGAAATGCACCAATAAGATGCTAAAAAACATCCAGGTTGGGCTGCATAAATGCAGTATAAAATGATGCGGGTCACTGATGAACGCCCATGCACAGTGGCACAAACGCAGCTGAAAACACGGCTACAGGTCACTAAAAAAACACTCATGTTTGGTGTCGGAAATGCAGCCAACAGTCTGCAGAAAAACTCCCACGTTAGGCTGCACAATAGTCGTCTGAAAAACACTGACGAATCTCTACGCAACCCCCATGTTCAAAAATGCAGCTGGACATCTGGCTAACAGTTGCTTAAAACATCCAGGTTGGGTTGCACACATGCTGCTGGAAATGCACCGAGTTGCTAATAAACATCTATGCTGGGTGGCACAAACTGCATTAGAAACACAGTGATGGGCCACTTAAAAACACCCAAACATTGTGCTGGAAATGCAGCCAATTAGCTGGTAAAAAAAACTCTCCCGTTTGCTGCACAAAAGTCACTTAAAATGGACTGACAAATCACTAAAAAATGCTCAGTGGCAGAAATGCAGCTGGAAAGCTGCCCACTGGTTGTTAACAAACATCCATGTTGGGTTTCACAAACGCTGCTGGAAATGCAGCAATGGGTCAAAGCTCCTGGAAAGGTGGAAAAAAACATCCCCATTCAAACGATGAACAGATGAATGAAGACAGATGGATAGGAAAGGTGGTGATGAAGGAAAAGAACGAGTAACAAAGAGGAGAGAAGGAGGAGAAACAGCAGAGGAAGAGATGGTGAGTCGAAGGAGGGATTTCACGGTGAAATTAAAAGCGAAACGATTTGGGATTTCCCTCCAGATGATTGACAGGTTGTGTCAACACGCGTCAGCAGGTAACGACGAGCCGATCGAGTTCATTCACAGAAAGAAAAACGACGGGGGACCGGGGGAGTGACCTGCTGACCCCATGATGTCATCACCTCTTCCCTCGTCCTCCGCTGCAGCGTGTGTGTGTGTGTGTGTGTGTGTGTGTGTGTGTGTGTGTGTGTGTGTGAGGGTTAAGTTAATGATAAATGAAAGCCATATGTCAGCGGTGTTTCTCCTCCCTCTGCTGCTCCTCTCTGTTTCTCTTTAGTCCACTTTTACAGTCAAATTCAGCACAAACCTTTTCACCAAATACACCGAAAAATCGATGCAAAAAAATGCAGATCAATGCACTTTATGAGCTGATAGTGATAAACAGCTGGTGGAGCCAAATCTGCAGGCAGAGCCTTTAAAACACTGCGGAAAAAGAGAGGACAAAAATAGTCTACTGATACTGCTATTCTAGATTTGGTACACGTTACCGGATCATTTTTGGACACTAAAATGAGTTTCAGAGTGTTTGTGATGCTCAGAAATATGGATCCATAATGTCCAGCTGCTCCTGAGTCGTTTCTTTTGTGCACAAACATAAAACGTGCAGCTCGTTTGAATCTGCACGCGCTGATGGTGACCGCGTTGGATCATCTTCCTGTTTCAGCCCTGTGCCGGCTGATTTTTACAGAAAGCAGATCAATCAAAGAAAGATCTGACCTTCAATCAGTTCAAACTACACAACTATTCTCTGGCTCCGCTTCAGATGCCGAGCTCGAGCCAACCATCAGACAGCTGCAGGTCACGTGACGGCGGCTGGAGCAGCTTCACACGTCACACACGTGACCTCGATGCTGAGATTTTTACTGTTTTCAGCTTCAAAACTCTGCAGCCCGCTGCACAAAACACCTAAAGTATTCGGCAGCATGACATACTGACGGGCGGCGTCAGTTAAGAACGCAGCCGGACGAAACCTGTCTCGTCTGCACAATACACTGCTGGACAGCGTCAGGTTGAAATGCTGCCAGTAAAGACGTAACATACGGAGCACGAAGGAAGCTTCCAGGCGCACATTTTTGGCAATTTTTTTCTCCTTTATTTTTTGACAATTTTGAAAGAAAAATGTTTTTTTTAAACTTTGGTTTGTTTTGTCATCATAACTTTTTTGGGGGGGGGGGTTCTTTGAAAAAATTGGGCGATTTTTACAGACAACATTTTGGCACTTTTTAATGAATTTTTCTTGAAAGAAAAAAGTGGTAATTTGCCAAGAAAACATTTGGACAATATTTGTTATCTTTGATTTTTTGGTGAATTTTAAAGAAAATATTTTGGTGATTTCTTTTCTTTAAAACTTTTTAAGCAGTGTCTGGTTTGATGGAGGCTTATGGTGACTTCTGGTACTGGGCTGGTTTTGGGACTGGTTTTTGTGGCTGGTTTTGCCACACAGACCTGCAACTCTGGAAGAACAAAACTGTGGAAATCAGTGAGATCCAGCTCAGCGTGTATCATACCATCAAAGTGACGTCGGGTGGCGTTAATAAATGGCCGCTGTCATACCGCCGTGAATGGTGCCTTTATGGGTCTGACGCTGAAATCACTGACCAAGCGGCAGTTTGTAATAAAAACAGGCTGTGTATTTATGAAACTGCTCAACTTTTTCCTTTTAAACTGATATATTTTACATGCTATGTATTTTTTAATATGATCTTTTTCATATTTTTACTGTATTTTTTGCAATACTTTTGCAGTACTTGTTTATATTTCATTTCTTCTTAAACTACATTTAAGAAAAATTAAAATAAAATTACCTTGTACCTTGTATTTATATTTTCTCTTGCTGTGTTCATTGTTATGCACCAAAACACCACAGCAGATTCACTGTGTGTGGGAAAAAAACTGTTTTTAACATGCTTTACGATATTCTTTTAAAATTACATACTATACTATGACATTTTTTTAAAAACACTCTCCTATGATAATTTTTTTATGACGTACTATACTTAACATTTTCCATGCCATACATTACTGGAATATTTTTATGATTTAATATGCTTAAAATTTTTATGACATGACATATTTTGACATACTATACTGTGACATATTTTGAAGTACATTACTGTAATTTTTTTTACGACTTACTATACTTAATATTTTTTAGGATATATTATACCAAGACATATTTTGACATAAAGTTTCTATAACATAATGTACTTAACTCTTTTTTTTTCACGTTGCCACCTTGTGGCCGGGTGTTTGAACAGAATAACAGCTGTCATCTTTAAATATTTGATTTAAAGGGACAGAAATGAGAGTTTGCCTCTTGCAGATTTAAGATTAATTAAATGCACGACCTCCAACCACAACGTCACCTGCTGCACCACCAGAGACTCACAGGAAAACACGGCAGCCGCACAGAAGAGACGGCGGGAGGCAAAAGACTGAACTTACAGACTCTGAAGCCCGGTCCATGGGAGCTGTCTCTCCTTCCTCCTCCTCCTCCTCCTCCTCCTCCCTCGCCGCTGCTGTACAGCGTGGTCACGTTGCCTCGCTCGCAGTAGTTGACACATCTGTCCTGGCTGCAGCGCACCTTGCAGATGGTGGGCGTGAACATCACCTGGATCCTCTCCACGCCTCCTCCCGCTCCTCCCGAGACCGTCTGTCCATCAGCTGGCAGAGAGGACACAAGGACGATGAGGACGGAGGACAGAGCACAGCGGAGTCGAGGCTGCAGCATGTCGGGCTCTGCAGTCACAGTTCGTGTTGCATCGTCCAAACTGCCCGAACCTCTCACTCTCTCCTCTCTGCAAAACCAGCGTCGCAGGAAAGAAAGGAGGGAAGGAAGGAAGAAGAAAACGAGCAGACGCTTCCCCCTCTCGCTCCGCACTCTTGTTTTTCCCTAAACACTCCTGAGTGTGTGTGTGTGTGTGAGAGAGAGAGAGAGAGAGAGAGAGCAACAGTGTGTCTGAGCAGAGAGAGACGGAGAGAGAGGGGGAGAGAGGGAGGTAGAGAGATAATTGAAAGCAGTGTGCAGGACTGGGCTCGGCTCCAAACAAAATGTTTAGCAGGGATCTGCTCCATCAGTGCACACTGGGAGAGAGAAAGGGAAAAAAGGGAAGTGTTACTATATGAATCTCCCTCTCTCCTTCACTTTCTCCTGTTCTTCTTTTATTGGTTTTTTTCTCAGCGTGAGCAGAGAGCTTCTTCCTCTTCTTCCTCTTCTTCTGCTGCTGCACAGTTTCATAACATTAGAGGATGTCATGCTGATGATGCAACCCTGGTTTGGGTTTCAGGGGCCGACTTTCACCAAACACACTGAAGCTAAAAAGAGCTCCTGACTGCAGAGCTGGAAGAAACTTTGAAAACTTTAAACCTGCGAAAAACGACGGTTTATTGGCAGAAACAAGAAGTCTTTGATGCTTTTAGGTTATAAAAAGTTCTCTTGACAAAAGGTTTGTTTGTATAGCCCCCAACTCCAAAAAAAACTTGGAGCATTGCATAAAATGTGGATAAAAACAGAATGCAATGATTTCAAATCATTTTTGACATATATATTCAGTTGAATACAGTGAAAAGACTAAAGATGTATGATGTTCAAACTGATAAAGTGTAAACTGTTTTAGGGAAACAGAGCATCGCTGCATCTACAAATGCAAGTTAAGACTTGAGTGAAAACAGAAATGCCGCAAACGAAAAGCAGAAAAGGAGCATCAAGATTTTTACCAGCCGAAGATTTAAAAAAATTA
>NW_024652911.1:0-467 GCF_008729295.1 Plectropomus leopardus
ATGACGCAGGTGAGTGTGCGTGTGAGAATTTTAACCTTTAATCAATCAAATCTGCTTGTGTGTCGCCGAGAGTGTGAACTATATGAGCGCGCCGCTGCATGGGTGTGTGTCTGACTCCTTGAATCACCTCTATGTGGCGTCTACATAGAGGTGAAGAGCTCCACCATGTGGCCAGAGGGAAGAGCTGCAGAGTCAGGAGACGAGGGGAAAAGACGCAGCATCCGCCCACACACACCACTTCTTTTTTACGTCATTACAGCAGCTCGCTCAAAAGAAGCACGAAACCGACCCTCTCCTTTCCACCCTTACTCTCTCTTTCTCAGCCCCACATACTCTATCGCTCCCCCACCCCTCCTCTCTGTCTCCCCCCCTCTCTGTATGAGTCAGAAGGCTCTCTCCACCATCTGCTGCAGGATGCTGCAAATCACCTCCGTGTACGTGCATGTGCAGACAAAAAAAAAAAAAAA
>NW_024652912.1:0-262 GCF_008729295.1 Plectropomus leopardus
GAAGGACTCAGGCCCCCGAGCGACACCGGGCAAGCGGTCTTCCGTACTCCACATTTCCCCGATCCGCCCGTCGGACGGGGATTCGGCGCTGGGCTCTTCCCTCTTCGCTCGCCGCTACTGAGGGAATCCTGGTTAGTTTCTTTTCCTCCGCTTAGTAATATGCTTAAGTTCAGCGGGTTGTCTCGTCTGATCTGAGGTCGTAGTCAAAAAGAGGTGTTCCGTGGCTCCCACGGTGGGGAGGCTCACACGCTCGGTAGCGGCG
>NW_024652913.1:0-372 GCF_008729295.1 Plectropomus leopardus
GCATTTTTTAAAATTTCCCCTCTTTTCTCCTCCAGGCCCTTCCTCAACTACCAGAGGATGTACTACGTGTTCATGCAGATGTTATCCAGTGGTCCGGCCTGGCTCAGTATCATCCTTCTGATAACAGCCAGTCTGGTGCCAGGTGTGTTGAAGAAGGTCATCTGCAGGGCGCTGTGGCCCACCACCACTGAGCGCATACAGGTGGGTCCACACACAGTCACACTGATAGCTATTAATTTACAGACAATTTACTGAGCAGGAATTACATCCATGATTGTACTGAGGTACTTTGTGCAGAATTTTA
The DNA here is from genome assembly GCF_008729295.1 of Plectropomus leopardus. NCBI lineage: Eukaryota > Metazoa > Chordata > Actinopteri > Perciformes > Serranidae > Plectropomus > Plectropomus leopardus. Next base: position 305 of record NW_024652913.1, read on the forward strand.
AACCTAAATACATAATTGTCAAAGTTATATTTTAGAATAATCAAGCTTAGCTCACACAGGTAGAATAG
>NW_024652914.1:0-452 GCF_008729295.1 Plectropomus leopardus
CACATTTCCTGCTACATTTAGAAATAAGGTCTAATTTGGAATATCCAGAATATGCTATTTACATGATCTATTTTAAATCCATATATTTTTTTATGTCTCTGAATAATATTGGAATATTAGTGTGCATTTAAATATACTCAGTAAGACCTCAGTTCAGCATTTTGTAAAACTTGTAAAACAGCTGTGGCAGTCCTCCACCTGCATGGGAAATTATCATAACACTCACTCTGAAAACTTTACCATGGGCTATTTTGTCCCGGCTCACTTGAGGGAACCAAGCAGGTACTTAAGCTTTGAACTGTGCAGCTTCATGACAAAAGAATATGTGGGCCATCCTTTACTGTCTATATTTCACCATCAACACACAGTGTATGGAATCTTGTCCATCAAACTTGAACAGAATTGACTTATTTCAAAAATAAACCTGAGATATTTTAATCCACAAAAAGTAT
>NW_024652915.1:0-289 GCF_008729295.1 Plectropomus leopardus
ATGGAAGACTAACACATCTTATACGATACAGTTTGATAAAAAAAAAATAAAAAAAAAAGTTCTGTGTTACAGTGGTGACAATATTTACATTAATTAACCCTTTTAAACCTGAACCGACATCACTTTTTGTGATGCATTCGCCTCTTACGGTACCTTTGAAACCTAGGCAAATTGGTTTGATCTTTTTCAAAAACATGGGAAAGAAGGCAGTAAAAGTATCAAGAGAACTATATTAGAAACTTATTATGATTATTTATTTAAATGTATTTTTATAGATTCTTTTTTAAGT
>NW_024652916.1:0-244 GCF_008729295.1 Plectropomus leopardus
ACATGGGGGAAAGGCATGACCAACTTAGCAAGAAATGTCCCAAAAATCACAAGAAATTAGTAAAAGGTCACAAAGAAAATACACTAACAATTAACAACAACAACAATTAGTTTTAAAAAGAAAGGGGAGAATTATTAGAAAACTATCAGATAAAGGGAAAATGACCAAGAACAAGAAAAAAATGTTTATAATCATTATAATTCTATATTTAAAATTTTGTTACAGAAAAATCATATACATATAT
>NW_024652917.1:0-398 GCF_008729295.1 Plectropomus leopardus
GATGTGAACACATCAGAAAATCTGTCCTTCAAACAACTGTATTTATTGAAGTTTCTCACCAAAAACCACATTTTACAAGATTATGGCGAACACATCATGAGAATACTCAATTTACATTTGCCTATTACTTTTTTTCACTGAACAGGGCTCAAACTCATCACAATGTAACTCAACGCAACCTCCATCAGCAGTTAGGTCCAGCCACTGGCAGCCTAGATCTAACTTTAACGGTCCAATTCAAACCTTTATTCAAGACTCTGGAAATCAGTTGAGGGAGATCCTAATTTTCAATGATGCTGACCATGAACAAAGACATAATACCTAAAAAAAAAAAAAAAAAAAAACCTAAAATAAGTTAATTTAGAGATAACCAATGTGTAAATCAGTAAAAACAGAAA
>NW_024652918.1:0-296 GCF_008729295.1 Plectropomus leopardus
TTTTCTTAGTGCAGTGAGAGGAGCAAAGTAGCTGATGCTTAGGTAGGAGGTGGATCAAAGCTAAATCAGGACATAAGTGCTGTGCCTTGAGGGCTGGTGCAGGGAACTGGATAAAGGTAGAGATAAAGCTAGGACAAAAGACTAAAGCCATGTTCTTACAGACAACAGCACTGCCTGAAAAACACAGCCTCCTCATTTCTTTAAACAGGACCTTAGCATTTTACAGAAACACTGCAACTCAATGCAAAGTCATCCAGTGAGGTGGCTATGTTTAAGGACTTGCAACACTTGGTCAA
>NW_024652919.1:0-308 GCF_008729295.1 Plectropomus leopardus
TCTCCGCACGCACAAAAACTCCTCTTTTTTCCCCCTATCTTTTTAAAAGGAACTCAAGTGAGCATTCGTCCTGTATTGTTAGTTTGGATCCAAGGAGCTGAGAGCCCTTCCTAAATGCCAAATATATAACCAGGCTGTATCAGGACACATCGCCTCAGGCCATGTGTCAGCAGCACCCTGCTCACTTTGCTCTGTCCTAAGCCACTGGTCCTCTTCCAGACACAGAAAAAGACGTCTGGACATTTTGAACCTGCGTGATCGCCGAGTTGATTTTATTTTTTTAAAAAGGTGATGAATCACAGAAAAGG
>NW_024652920.1:0-313 GCF_008729295.1 Plectropomus leopardus
ATGTAATGTATTCATGGTTTACAAAAATACAAATACAGTCTGAACATTTTTTTTCTGGTGTTTCCTTTCACATGCAACAGGAGTGGCTTCATCCACGACATTATCAGCCACATTGGCCACTCATTCAGTCATTTGTCCTTCATGTTTGATCACTCCGACACTGCTGATGAGATTTGAACAAAATGTGAGAGGAAGGCACATTTCACCACAGATCTCCAGCATTTTTGTTACCAAATTAGTTGCCTCAAGGGAGGGGGGGCGCAACAATTCCAGGTCAGAACGAGATGACGGGAAGGATTCAGTGCTGATTGGC
>NW_024652921.1:0-6421 GCF_008729295.1 Plectropomus leopardus
CCAAAACATTACTCACTTTATCTGCAGTGAAGGAAATATTCAAATCAGTAACACAGAATAAATGTTGGACAGTGTTAGGATTGTTTTTTCCCAAAAATATCCAGGGAGGTCGCTACAAAATGTCCCTACTTCTCATTAAAAAACACCTGCTTTAGTTGCTAAAAACATGTCTGGAATTGCCCCAAACTCGAACTGAAAAACCGACACCACAAACAGAGCTGCAAATGTCCCGAACTCTTGTTAAAAAATGTCTGCTTTCGTCCCAAATATTTGTAATGTCTTGAACAGGCGTTAAAAAAACAACCTACTTTTGTCCCTCCTAACATGGCTGGAAATGTCCAAAACTTCCTTTCAAAAATACTTTTGTTGCGATAAACATTGCTGGAAATGTCCCAAACTCTTGTTAATAAACACCTGCTGTTATTGCAACAAACATATCTAGAAATATCCAAAACGCTCCTTAAAAAATAGCTACTTTTGTCGCTACAAACAAGGCTAGAAATGTCCCAAATGGTCATTAAAAAACAAAAAAACCCCAAACCCGAGGTATTTCTGTGTCCTCCAAATTCTCTAAGAATATATCGTGTTGCACTATTAACCCTTAGAAACCTGGACTGACGTCAGTTTTCTTGTACTGCATTCAGAAGCCTCTCACAAACATTTAAATTTTTTAAACAAATTAGTTTGAGTCCTGAAAAAAACATGGAATCAGCAATCTGGCAAAAAAAAAAAGTCCTGGAAAATGCAAGAAATATGTGAAAGGAGAAAAACAGAGAAGAGAGATAAGAAACCTAGGAAAATGTCTTAAAAATATAGTTCTAATTATTATAATTAGATATTTAAAATTATGTTACAGAAAGAATCAATTTAATGTTATTGATATTCTTCTTCTTATTTATTTATTTGTTTTTAATTTTTTGTTTCTAGTTTTGCTTTATTTTCCAGTTAATTTTCTTGCAACATTTTTAGTAATTTCTTGCAATTTTTTTTCGTAATTTTTTGTTAACTTTCTCATTGCCATTTTTCCAAGTTTTTGAATTAAATCAGTCTAATTTGCTCTGGTTTCAAAGGGTTAACTTGTGCATTAATTCATGGATGACCCACTTTAATTTCTTAACCTCCTGGATCACTGACCATTGATTACTCACTAAGAGCTTTCATTAAAGCTTTATTTAAACATGGTAATATTTTCAGAGCAATTCAAATAAGTAATGTCGGTAAATTGAAAAGCCTGTTCATGCAGCATTTTAACATTTCTGATACAGAGAGTGAAAGGACTGAAAGCAACAGACTGCACCATGATTGCCTCAAATTTCCACTAAAACCTTTTGCCTGCAGAGTGATTCGCAAAAATTACACCAAAATCGTGATCCTAGTGTCTCTAATTTAAAACTGATTCATGCTTCCTCCCAGCCGTTATTTAATTAATGGCCAAGTATCACTGAAAAATATTAAATCTGTAAATTAGTAATTCTGTGCGAATCGCAGGCTTTCAGGAGGACATGAACTAGATGATTAGAAACATTCGAGGCTGAAATGTGCTCTTCAGTACTGAAGAAAAACGCCACAAAAATAATTAAGTCTTCACATAAACTGTCAAATTTAGTGAAAATCTCTCTCGAGTACATAAAAGTTTTGAGAGTTTTATACTGTGGAAGTCTCGCTCCATTTCTCCTGTCAGTCAGAATAACATTCCTGATGCATTATTGATGACCAGAGAGACTTTTTGTTAGTTATCTGTTGCTTGTGTTGACGCCGTGAGTTTGACCGGCGCCGTGTTGCAGCTTCGTTCTGCCTCCTGCAACACTTCATATCCAAGACAAAATGCCCACAACGTCTCAACTACCTGCATCTATGCGTTCAACGTTTGCAGGGAGAATTTCATCTCATTTCCACCCGGGCAGACGGAAACTTCCAGACCAGTTTTAAATTGATATGCTGATCTCTGGCAGCGCTGCAGGAAGTCATCTAAAGTTACAATATCTGCCACAGGAGGGGAGACAACTCCTTAAATCATGATGAGATTTTTGCTCCAAAAATACCCAACCTGTGTAACCCCCCCCCCCCACAAAAATACTCAGACGCCTCTGGACATGTAAAGTCCATCAAGTTTTTCCAGATGAAATTGGGGTCTAGTTTCCCTAGTGTCTCCTAGCAACCAGACAAATCTGAATTTTCATGTTTTATTTGTTCTGTCAGATGTGTCTGGTCCCCTTTCGCCTTACGCAATTTTTTTGTTTCCACCTCCCAAAGTTTAGGGACCTGAACGTTGTCCTTTTATACTAACTGTATATGATAATGTACACTACAGTTTTACATAAATACATTATTTTACATAAAAAACAAAAAAACTGGGTCAAAATGAGCACATTTGTCTCTACTGACATAACATGATGTCCCGTGACAAATGTCACATGACAAACTCCTTTATGTAGTTAAAAAGTTGACTCAAATGGGACATTAACGGCGGCCTCCTTGGTCAGAGTCCTGTGTTTGTTTTGTCAGCGTTTCTCAAATGAGGGTACGAGGACCCCTCTGGAGTACTGTAAGGGGTACATGAAATTTCTTTTATCCCTAAAATAATTATACCATTTTTTAAGTTAAAAAATGTAGAGGATGTTCAAAAAAGCACATAGATAAAATATAGCACATTTTTTATTATAATATTCCTATTTTCAGTAAAATATTTAATGGCCATATTGGGTCAACTTCTCCAATTAACTGACAAAGAAAAGATGAAAAAGAAAAAAAAACAGAGGTCACATCAAACAGCAATGGAAATATGAGTCGTAAAAATGTACAAATGAACTATGAGGATTTATTTTGAAGGAAGGTTGTCTCAGAGTTAGACGATTGGGATCTGATGATGGATGAGGTGATAAGATCCTGAGGTGCTTCAGAGACGAGATGCTTCAGGTTAGATATTCAAGTAGAAATAGAAAGGTTAAAAAAAAAAGAGAGAGAAAGAAAAAAAGGTTACCAGGTGTTGGGTGAAGTTCGTGACAGCTGGTGGTAAAAAAAAAAAAGCCGACTCAACAAACATGCATGCAGTAAAACCTGCCCATATGGTGTTCAGGAGGCAAAAGTCTCACACACACACGCACACACTCCAATATCACCAACAGGGGACTGTCATCTAAAGACTCCTGTTTGTGGTCGTTTTGAAAAGAAATCAAAAAAATAGAATCAAAAATTACTTTTGAGGCTCTTTTAACATAAAATTAATACAAATGTGCCAAGAGGGGAAGGGGAGAGACTGATTGACATCCAGTGAACCGACGATCTAAAGTCAAAGTGTAAAGTCAACTCAGTTTACCTAAGTCAAGCTGAGACGAAATACTCTTACTGCTGCCCGTTTTATGTATGATTTTATTCTGCTTTGTTTGTAATTTTTCTTTTTTTAGACTCTGAGATGCTTATGTCTCTCCTGACTTTTGGATTTTAACACGTTGTGAAACTTAAAACTTAAAACTTCAGGTTAAAAACTAAACTTGAACTTTTATGTTTTACTAAAACATGACTACAAATCATGTTTCAGAAGTCTGGTTTCCTCATTAAAATCCTTTTTTAACAGCTTATCTGCAGTCTGAAAGGCTGGCATATGGCCCGCTAACGTTAAAAACAACATTTGTGAATGAGTCATTAAAATACCTGCTCCAGCCAGTGGGAGTACTCACAAACCCTCTTGGCTAAAATTTAAAAAATATATTAATACTAATTCAGTTAATTCGCTAGATGGTTTAAAGACAAGATTTTAGGCTGATTTAATGCATGACCACAAGGCAATAAAAATGTCCCCTGTTTGTGAGTGTGTAATGACAGCAAGGTCCACTGTTAGATCCACACACAGACACACACATAAACACCTCTTGGTATATAAATTATTGAGTGTGTCGTCATTTTAGCGTCCTCAGATTAGATGACGGTTTGGATGAATCACTTGAATATTGTATCAGCTTGTTGGCTGTCGGCTGCAGCTCACGTTCTGCTCAGAAGAGTCCTGAAGCTGCAAATTAAACATCAAAGAAATGAGCTGATGAAGGATTTCAGGGTTTCAGGAAACGTTGAGCCTGATGGAGTTAATGTCACAATTTGTCTTCCTCAGAGAAACAACTGAGAACTCGTGAAGTGTTCCTCTTGTTGGTGCAGTGATGAGTCGTTGTTTCAATTAAATTTATTCCCTTTTGATTTTCAGCACTAACTTTCCTGCGAAAAAGCCGAATTCTCATGTTTTTGCATTGCATCAGAACTCTACGTCAAAATTTCATTGTAAAGTATATATATGCTCGAATGTGTATCAATGAGATCTATTTTATACTTTTTACATGAAATGTCTTGCTGTCATTTGTATTTTACGTTTTTATGTTCGTAGGGCAATTCTTTCATGTATTTTATGGTGAAACTGCGGTGAAGTTTCCACATTTGTGGACAGTAGTGTTTTTGTAAATTGTTATGCTGTGTTGTTCTTATTGAAGCACCAGGTGTGATTCGTGAGTCGAGGGACTGACGTTTCTGTCCCTCCTCGTTCAGGAGCTGGAGGATGGTCTCCTCTGAGCTCGGACGGGTATCAGTGGCTGGAGGTCGACCTCGGCGGGCGGACGCAGATCACCGCTGTCGCCACGCAGGGCCGCTACGGCAGCTCTGATTGGCTGACGGGCTACCTGCTGATGTTCAGCGACACGGGACACAACTGGAAACAGTATCGACAGGAGGACAGCATCGGGGTGAGCGCAAATCGACATCAGCATCAGAGTTCGGAAACTGAGGACACAAATTTTTGTTTGATATCCGAATTCAGTGTGTCAGACGTCCGGAGTCTCTCTTGTCACGTCTTTTAACCAAGACGTGGTTAAAAAGCTAGTGAAAAATAATTAATAAAATAAGCAAAACATAAATAAAATAAAAGTAATGATCAGAAACAAAAGTGACCTAAAGAGTGTTTGTATTTTATGTTTTCTGTTACAAAATTTCAGATATAAAATTACAGTAATTATAAATATAGTTTTGGGGAAATTTTCCCTTTTTTTTGCAAAATGTCTTATTATCCGCCCCCTTTAAAAAAAAAAAAAAAAAAAAAAAGATAGATTTCTTGTCACATTTCACTAATTTGTTTGCAAATTTATAGGTCATTTCGTACCAAGTTGGTCATTTCCTTTTTTCGTAATATTTTGAAAAGCAGTTTAACTAATTTGCTCAGGTTTCTTAGGGTCAGATAGACATGCATCTGACTGTAGCACAAGAAAAGTGATGATGATCCAGGTTTCAAAGGGTTAATGCAGAGAGATGAGTGTTAATAAAAATAATGCTGAACTGTATCACTCATAAGTGATTTAATATTAACTTTACATGAAAACAGCAAAGAAACAACAAAACAAGTGAAACAGTTTGTGAAGTTGTCAAACAGCTTTAAAACAGCATAAAACATAATTTCCTCCTCATTATCTCACCTGCAGCTCTGTCAGATAACACGGCCGCGCTTTTCGCCTGAAACGTTTAACTTTTGTTGCGGTTTGGCCTTCCGTTGACATGACAACAGCGTTTTTGGGGGCCCTGATACTTCTGAAACCGGTTCCAGTGAGTAATATTTTGAAAACTGACTGTTTTTAAAACACAACACAAAAGAAAAATATAAGAACAACACACAGGAAAAAGAAAAAAATACAACACAGAAGAATTTAAAAAATTTAAAATCAGTGGTTGAAATTAAAATCAAATTTCAGGACCATATGTTAATAAAACAATCCATTTTAAAGAAATCGTTGAAATGCCTTTGGATAAAAACTAGTTTTAAAAAGTGATTTAAAAGCAGAAGGCGATGCAGACAGCAGGAGATGGTTTCACAGGTCTCACTGCGAACACAAATGTCCAAAAGCTGAAGTAATAGCACCTCATCCACTCGTCTTTCTTTTTCAAACGCTCCCCTCCCTGACTGCGGAAACCGCGGTACTCCTCGGAGCGTTTCCTCGCAGCTCCGCAGACACAACTGTCGCTGTGACGAGCAGCTTCACTTCACAGCTGATGGGAGCTGAGAGTCTCAGCGAGGGCACAGCTGATGTCGGGCTAACACCCCCTCACAGAGACGACGGAAAAAGGGCTTCTCGCGGCTTAAAAGCTTGTTGATTTCACACTCAGCATAAATCAGGATAAACCCACAGCGTGTCCCACGCGTCCTCCTAAAGCTCCTCGTATTAGTCAGCCTGCTTTATTGCGGCTTTCGGGGAGCGACCGCGGAGCCGCTTCATCAGTCACTGTTCCCGCAGGAGCCCCGTTTCCTTTAAGCTCCGAGGCCGGAGTTACCGAGGCTGAGTGATGCTCTCTCCTCCTCCGCTAATTTCCTGTCAGCTCCTCACATCGCTGCGGTGCTGGGAGGAGCAGGGAGGAGCAGGCGGTGCTGGGAGGAGCAGGGAGGAGCAGGCGGTGC
>NW_024652922.1:0-387 GCF_008729295.1 Plectropomus leopardus
GTTTACTCTCCCTCCCTCTGTCCTCTTTGTTTTCCCTCCCTCTGCCTCTGTTTGGCTTTCCCAGCAGACAGGAAGTGGCGGACCCCGCCACCAGTTATTGTCTGTCAATCATTCATCGCCGCTCCCTTCAGCCGGCCAATAACAGGAGAGCAGAGGAGGGTGAACTCTGAGTCGTACTGAGTGTCCGGAGGCTCAGGTCGTGGTTTTAAAGAGCTAATATTCAGTTTACTGCTGGAGAGGTTCATTAATAACTCATTACTCATCAGTAATTCATAATGTCGTGTTTTTGACGCTATTTAGTGGAGTCAGATTCCCCAAAAACAGCAACTGCATCCTCATCTCTTATCGCCAAAATTCAGAAAAGGTCTATTTTGAATTGAATGACAT
>NW_024652923.1:0-300 GCF_008729295.1 Plectropomus leopardus
GCCGTCTTTGATTTTCATTGCTATCTGGCAGTAAGAGGAAGTTTATTGACACAAGTGAAGGTTTTTCCATTTGTAAACTTCTTTTCACTCACGATGACTCAGTTTAATGACACACCTTGATAACTGACGCTCCTCAGATACCTGCACAGGTAAACAATAACTCCCACTCACTTCTGCAGTTTTCTACTTTCATGCTACCAAAAAAAGAGGGGAGGATCTGCAAAATGATCCTAGAAAATAATATATGTTTTCATACTTATAATTGTGTTACAGACAAAAATAAAATAAAAGACATCATAA
>NW_024652924.1:0-340 GCF_008729295.1 Plectropomus leopardus
TTACAATAAACATTTAGGCAAAATTATTGTCAGTTGTATTTTTCTTTTAATCATAGTTAATTAAAATTGGTCTTAAATTTCATTGGGAGTAGCATTAAAAAGTCTAAAACAGATTAAATCTTACTTGTCTTAAACATTAGGAACCCTGAAGAAAATAAAAGAATCAGTGCATGTGTGTGCGCGTGTGTACGTGTGTGTGTGTGTGGTTGTGTGTGTGTGTGTGTGAGTGTGTGTGAGTGTTAATGGCTCTTGTGTGTTTGGTCAGTTTGTACAGATCCAGAGAGTGAAGAAAAGCCATCAGAATCAGATGCAGCGTTACTATGAAGTCAAACTTCTCAAA
>NW_024652925.1:0-284 GCF_008729295.1 Plectropomus leopardus
ACCCGGACCCAGCACCAAAATGGATGAAGGTTTTCTACTGACTTCAGCACAGTCTTGGGTTGTTTTCACACCTACAGTTCATTTGCTCTGGTCACGGTCAGTGAATTAGTTGGTAAAGTGTCCCTCTTGGTTTGGTTTCTTTTCATATAGAAAAAAATTAAAAGCAAGTCAAAATGCATTACTAAAAGCCACATCGGGTTGCTCTCTCTACTCCTTGGATCTATCCAAATATCAAGAAAGCAATGTACTTCATTGCTTGTCATATATATAGATATATATAATGT
>NW_024652926.1:0-223 GCF_008729295.1 Plectropomus leopardus
CTCTATGGAAATGTTTTCTCTGCTCACAACACACTGAAGGCAACGTGGGACACTAAATCAGGAGGAATTCTGCTTGGATTTACAACATCTATGATATTAATGGAAGAGAAGAAAATATTTGTGTTAGAAGTGCAGTCGAGGATTTAAGGATCAGTTTGTGTCCTCTGTGGTTGGTTTGATATGTCTGTTTGTCTGCCTTTAATTTACTCACAGGGTTTACTGT
>NW_024652927.1:0-531 GCF_008729295.1 Plectropomus leopardus
TACCTGCTTAGTGTGTCAGAGATTTATAAGAAGAACCATGAATGGATCTGAATGTAAAAGAGTAACTCTAAACCTGGACTATCCAAAGTGACAGATCCTGTTTCCAAAACATTGTGCAGATCCTCCACGCACGACGCCACTTTTTTTTCCTCCTTTTTTTTTTTGCATCTGACTCTTTACTGTAGTACAAATTCTAAATAACAAAAATTCCATAAAGCTTTCTCTCCTCCAAATTAGGGGCTAATATCAACCGTTGCATATGGCTTGAAACTGTCAGTGCTGATTATTTGGTTAATTCAAATCCATTTAAAGGGATCTGTACTTAGTCCAGTCCTAGTCTAAAATTATGAATTTGATTAAGGTTTTTCTAGAAACCCATGCCCGCATTTGGAGCGTAACTGGACATTGTTTTTCCTCTTTTAAAGGTGTGTAACACTTTTAGGCTGTTTTTGTTGTTTGAAGAGTACTTATTATTGTAACCAGGGCTAAAAAAAATCTATAACCCAAATATATATTTAATATTGATAATCA
>NW_024652928.1:0-371 GCF_008729295.1 Plectropomus leopardus
ACTGTTCTGTTACAGTATTTTCATTTATATTTCATCACTTTATTTAGGTGTAATTGATTGAAACTATATATTTTGTTATGCATAGTCTTTGCAGGTTTTATTCAATTGCTCAAGAAAAACTACTTTTTAAAGTCTGCAATGTGGTCCAGAAATATATTCACATGACTTTTGAAATTTATACCTACATGAGATTGTTTTTTTATAGTAAGTCTGTAGGGATATATCTTGCTTTACACATTCAGATTATATAACTTTGTCTTGCACTACAGTTATAGTAGCAGTTGCTTTATTGTCCTTTCTTTTGTTGGGACAGTGTGAATAAAAATTTACCTTCATCTGTAGGGGAATTAATTTACTGGGTTAGTCAATAT
>NW_024652929.1:0-316 GCF_008729295.1 Plectropomus leopardus
ATGGTCTAAAGCCATCCAAAATTATTAGTAAACACAAAAAAAAAACATCCATTATCCCAAAAAATGAGTGCTGAAATTCAAATGTAGAGAGATATAAAGATGACAGTGAAAGCAGCCGGGACGATGTTCTGATGACTTACGCTGGTTTCTGGCTTTGAGGGAGAGTAGCTCATATTCTCAAATATTGATGCAGGCTAATTGTGGAAATAACATATTGGAATATTTAATTTATGTGGTGTTCCCCTTTAAATGGCCTCTTAAAACTGGCACTTCTTAACCCCTTAAGTCCTTCAACAATTTAAGGGTATGCAAAGTC
>NW_024652930.1:0-225 GCF_008729295.1 Plectropomus leopardus
GTGTTTTGAGGCGACCTGCTGCTGTGTTTCCACCAGTCACAGTGCCATGAAAGCGGTTGTTTTACACCAAGTCAATCCTGCTTTTTTCTGCTGGGATTTAACCACTTAAAAAACTTTTTGCAACCATAACCAACTATTTTTGGAGTGTAGACCTAGCCATGCATTAACTACAAGCATTGCCAAAACATACAATAATGTACAAATGTAACCCATCTGTAGTTTGCA
>NW_024652931.1:0-7179 GCF_008729295.1 Plectropomus leopardus
TTTTTTTGTCTTTTCTTCCTTTGCTGATATTACTGTTAAAGGTTAAATGTGTTAAATTTCACTTCACTTGCAAAATTTGAAAACAAGTTGTCAAACTAAACCTGTCCAGTTGGTCTCATTAATTATTTGTTGTGCCCCAGCAGTCGAACCTCGGTGTTGGTCCAGTACGTCAGTGAATATTGAAGTTTAAATTTAACATATTGAAGTGGGTGTTACACAGCTGCTGATTATGCACAAATCATTTAAAAAAGTCACAGTATTATTTATGTTTAATGTCAGTTTTGCGAGAGAGGAGTCGTTTGGTAACATTAGTGTATTCTCTGTTGAGGCTGTAAAGACAGCTGTGACTGCGATAACCTTGGAGGTGATGATGACTCGATCAGCGTTTAATAAACTGGTAATTAGGTCGTGTTGTTGTCGTGGGACTCAGTCTGCTGTCTGTCTTCCATCTGTGCTGTTTGTTCTGGGACGTCTTTGTTTTCTGTGGAGATCAAGTCACCGTTTGTCTTTTTGGTTCAGAAGTCAGTGTATTCAAAAGTTATCTGATGTGTTTCCAGTCCATCTGCTAACTCGTGTGTTACTGGTTTAACTGGAAGCTTTTCTGTCCAGTTTCTTTACAGCGAAGACGATGATGTAGAGAAGTTGTAGAAATGTTATGAGTTTTAATTACTTTCTTAAAAGCCATTTTAATAACAGAAGGCATTTTATTGACCAACTAATTTGTTTATTTAATTGAGCCAATAATCTTTGTTTGAAAGTGTCAGGAGGTTTAAGAAATGTGAGCAAGTCAGTGGGATTTCTTTCAATGCCTTCCTCATGGGGAGAGGGCAGTGACCCTGTGAATAGAAGAAATTACCCAAAAATTAATGAGAAATTGTGAAAACTACAAAAAATTACCATAAACTTACGAAAAATAAATACATGAATAGATCAATAGAAAGAAAAGAGGAAAAAATGAAATGACTTGAAAAAGTGCTAAAAAATAATAATAATAATCGAATCATTTTGTAACATAATTTTAAATATGTAAATATGTTTATTATGTATTTATTTAACAATTTTTAGTGATCTCTTTCAAGAAAAAACATGGAAAGAAGGTAATGAGCCAAAAAGAAAAAAATACCCCAAAATTAACAAAACATGACTGAAAACTAAGAAAAAAATGCCTGAAAATTAGCTAATACATAAAAAATTTAAAAGAAAGAAAAGACAGAAAAAGCTAATAAATAAAAGAAGGAATGGCCTGGAAAAAGTGCCAGAAAAAATGAATAATTTTGTAACCTCATCATAATATGTAATTTTGTTAATTATCAATATAGCCTTTTAGTGATTTCTTTCAAAAACTTTGGAAGTGGGCAATGAGAAGCAAAAGAAGAAATTACCCTAAAAAAGCAAAAAACTACAAGAAAAGTTTTGTTGAGAAAAAGGGTGGAAAATAATTTAAAAAATTATAATAATTCTTTAGCATAATTTTAAATATGTAATTATCAAAAGGATGCATGTAGTTTTTTCCCTAACTTTTTTGTGTTTTCCCTAGATATTTTTCCCTAGCCTTTATAAAAATACTTTTCAAAATTTATTAAGTTCTTATCATTTTTTGAACATTTCTTACCAAGTCGGATTATGCCTTTTTCTTGCTTTTTTTGTTTGTTTTTTTAAGGTTTAAATAGGCCTACTTGTGAGAAGGTGTCTAAAAGCAGCACAAGAAAAATGACGTCGCTCCAGGTTTCAAAGGGGTTAAATAAAGGTGGTGATAAGATTTTGCACTTTGGATCAATAATAAACCCTCCTGATTTCATTAAGAATCAGCGCATGGATTAAAGTCATGATCACGAGCTGCAGAGAGTCGAGGCAGAACAGCGTGTTCCCGCTCCGTCTCTCTCCTCTTTAATTGATTTCAGCGGCTGTTATTGGCACCAAACTGAAAGGACGATATCGCCAAAACATCAAGATAAGATCAACATTTCTGCACTAAATCCCTCCTCCTCTCCTTCTTCCAGCCGCCATCGATTTACCATTAAACCAGTCCCATGTGACTCCCATCCACCAGTTCCCTCCTCCTCCTCCTCCTCCTCATCCTCATCCTCCTCCCCCCATCACACACGCTCCTTGTTAGCATCGCCAGCATTAGGATTCGCACTTAGCCTCCACTCCCACGAGCCACACTTCTCTCTTTAATCAGCCGCCCGACTACTGTTAATTACCCTCACACACACACACACACACACACACACACACACACACACACACACACACACTTTGAGGCTGTAAACACACTGATCTGAACAGTGTAACCTCTGTTTGTCGGTTTGTGGCGGTGCATGTACAGAGCCGCAGTCACCTGTGTGTTGCGTGCGGAGGTGGCGGCAGCAGATGGTTTTTATATCCACTCTGACAGGTTGCTGCATACAAAACTGACGCTGCTGCCTTTCACTTTTTACTCCGTGCCGACGCGCCGATCTGTTCTGGCTACTGCCTGTCAGGACCAGAGGACGCATTTAAAAACAGGCCAATCGCAGCCGCAAAGATCGAGTAAAGAGTTCGGATAACGGCATCAGTACCCCGAAATCCACTGAACTGACCTTAAAGCAGGGCTTCAGTGACTGAGGGCTAATTTAGTCAGCCGGCGTATGATCGAGGGCCACACAGGAACAAAACCAAACATCTTTTTCACCTGATTTGGCTTAAATGCCGTTAATGTGTCAAACTCTGACCTGCTGACTCCATATAACTGTTGATGGAAGTTGTATAGAGAAACTTTATCAGTTTAGTTTAGTTGCACACAATTAAGAAGTGCATGAAATCCAGATGATTATAAACACAAAAAATACATTGGGAGAGGCCAAGATCCCCCCCCCCCCCCCCATAACATATCATATCTCTTCATACCGTACCGTATCTTTTCATACTCTACTGTACTATATGGTATCGTATCTTTTTGTATAATACCATATCAATCATATCATATTGTAACATACCGTACTGTACCATACTGAATTGTATCTTTTCATACCGTATGGTTTCATATCGACCGCATCATATTGTATCGTATTGTGCCGAACTGTACTGTACCATACTTTATTGTATTATATCTTTTTTGTATAACTGCCACATGTTGAAGTTTACGTCACTTGTGTTTCGTACACAGCTACCCAAAACCACAATCTCCTCCTAAACTTAACCAAGAGTTTTACTTTCCCTAAAACCAACCAAACTGGGACCACTTCACAACATTTTTTTTGGTTTTGTTCTTTTTTCTTTTCTTCTCTCTTTTTAAACTGATATCCAGGTGAATTCCTTGTACTTTTTACTTACTTCTTGCTAATTTTGCAGTCATTTCTTCTTCCGTTGCTCATTGCCCTCTTCCCATGTTTTTGAAAGAAATTAAGCCAGGCTGCTCAGGTTTCAAAGGGTTAAACCTGTTGTTTTGAATACATAAATCTTTTGTAGTTCATCTATATGATGTTCTCAAAGCTGATTGAGTTTTCTCTCCTATGCCAAGAATAAATTGTAGTGAGAATATAGAAATCATTTTTAATGTTTGCAGGTATCATGTTTCTTTTTTCTTGGTCTTGTCTAACGTGGTATTATAAAATGTGGACTTTGGTTCACGTGTCTAAATTATCTTATAATAATGAGCAGAGTATTGTGTGTTAAAGCTTTGGATCTTAGCCCAAACCTCTACAAAAAAAAAAATCTAATTTCTAAAGGGTTAAACTTGATTTGTTACTATTCCCAACTTTACTAGAAATATAGAAAAAATAGAAATAAATATTTACTGGAAGTTTATTCAAACATTTGTATGAGATTCATGATTTTTTGAAACAGCAATATTTCCTCTGTTTCTTGGACGGACGCTTGAGGGAGAATTTCTTGGAAAACAAATCCAGTCTGTAATAAACGGTGATAGAAACTCATTAGTCACATAAATTATGATGTATGCCCGGGCTCCATCTCATTGTGGGAGTGCTTACGAATGGATTTTGACCTCCTAAACTATCTGTCTTAAACTGTCTCTGCAATCTGCACCGACACCTCCACAAAAATCAACAAGTCTGCGTGAGAACGTCACGGAGTGCTTCAGGTCATCAGACATCAATACGGCCGACATTAGATCATGTTCAACAGCAGCTCGCAGGATGAATCAACACTAATCCTTTTAGGACCTGTTTCTGTGTTTTTCAGTTGTTGGAGACCAGAAACTGAACTCCACCAGAGTCTTAAAATACCCAACATGTGAAAAATTATTTTCTTCAGAAAATATCTTCATCACAATAAGACTGAGCCAAAGAGGCACTGTTGTGTTTATGTGTCAAACTCCCCAAATCTCTGCAAAGCCTTTACATCAGCTCAAGTTGACCGGCGGACTCAACAAGGACAAAAAAAATTATCTCTGTAGGTCGTCACTGAGGGTTACTTGAGATGTCCCAAAATCCTAGAAACATCATAAATTCCGAGAAATGTCTTAATCCCAGAAATAATCGCAGCAATGTCTAAAGTCCAGTAAAACAACCTGAAATCTTTGAAACGTCCTATTTTTCCGAGAAATGTCTAAAAATCCTTGAAATGTCCTGAAATCCTCCAAATGTCCTACAATCCCAGAAACATACTAAAATCCCAAAAATGTCCTAAAATCCTACAAATGCCTTAAAATCCCAGAAATGTCTTTAAAAAATCTCAAAATATCCTAAAATTCCAGAAATGTCACAAAACCCCAGAAATGTCCTGAAATCCTCAAAACGTCCTAAAATCCTAGACGCTTTCTAAAATCCAAGAAACGTCTTAAAATCCTAGAAATGTCCCAAAATCCCAGAAATGTGCTGAAAACCTAAAAATGTCCTAAATGTCCCAAAAGCCTAGAAATGTCCTAAAAATGTCCTGAAATCCTATAATTGTCAGCAGGAGCGTTTACTGGTCTGGTGCGGAGCAGTGCATTCTGGTAGTTGTAGGTTTTCTACCTCTTGAACAAAAGAGTCTTTTTCTGTTTTCACTGGTTGTGTAGCACCGATTTCTAAAGTATTTGCATATTTTTTCTGCGGCGTAGGGCTGTGAGACATTTATTTATTTTAGTTTCCTTTTTGTTGTTGTTGGTAATCTCTATGACTATTTTGTTCAATTAAACTATTTGAATTCCTTTTATTGCCATTTGGCTGGTCATTAGTCACTTAAATACGCTGTCATCTGTCTGACTGCGGTGTCTGACAGCTGTCAAGTTGTGACGCATCTGCTGCTGCGCAGAGGAGATAAACATACTGGTTTTACATACTGCAAAATCCAATGGGATATAATGCAACATCCTGGTATTTTTGGCACACTGCATTTGACACAATGTTCATTTGGACACACTAAATCTTTTTTTTGTCATACTGTGCAGTATGGTAGTGTGGGTATTGGACAGATGATCTTGATTTGTATTTGATCAGTGCTGCCTAGTTTTACCGTTTGATCTGGTTGTAGTCCCTGTTAAAGAGAGAGAGAGGGAGGGGAGGGTAACTGGAAAATGCGGAAGTACAGCTTGCAGTTGGTGCAGCAGTGAGGCTGCGCACTGCCGCAGGAGTATCTGGGCACTGGTTAGATGGAGGAAAGTTAACCACAGTTCATCTGCAAGTAATGCTCACATTGTTTTGATACAAAGCTGGTTGAAGAACTGCGAAATATCCCTTTACATTTTAGTTGCTGTAAAATTAGTCTTAAATGTAATTCCAAGTGACATTAAAAAGTCTTAAAAGTCTTAAGTTTAGCTTGTCTCGGGCTGAAAGAATCCTGTAATAACCTGCTGTTATTGTCAATTAATCCTTTGAAACCTGAGTAAATTGGCTTGATTTCTTTCAGAAAAATTGGGAGCAACAAAGGAAAAAAATGACCTAAAAAATTTCGTGAAAAGTATATAAAAATAAACTGAAAAGAAAGAAAGAAAATATCTTGGAAAAGGTGCTTAAAATGCTTAATAATTCTGTAAAATAATTTTAGATATGTAATTCAGATCATCACAGGAATAGCTTTCCCATTTTTTCCCCTTTTTTCCTAAACATTTTTCTTTCTAGTGTGTAGTTGTTTTTAGGTAGATTTTTTTTTTCTTCAGGTAAATTTTGAAATTATGGAGCCATGTCTTGTTAAATTTCTCAAAGCTTTTTTCTTTTTTGCTTGCTTTTAAAACTAATTATCTAAATCTATGAATTTCTTCATCTGAAAGCGCCTCAGGAAGATTCGTTCTCCAGGTTTCAGAGGGTTAATCAGCTCTGGAGGTCACTTTGGAGGCGATCCGCCTGATGTTGTCAGTTAAATGAACGTGTCGGCATGTTTTGCTCGTTCAGCCTAATCAGAGTAAATGTGCCGCGAAGCCCTCTGAGAAATCATGTGACAGAGACGAGCGTTGACGTACGGCTGGTGGCGCCGTGCGGAGCGCTGCGTCTTTAAAGAGTGACGCTGCTGCATGTTGACGTGAGAAAACTCGGCTCCGCGGGGCTGCGACCCCTTTTACTTGACCCCCGTTTAGCCCGGGTACAAATTTCAGCTGAGAGACGCCTTCAGTGTGAAAGATGAGCAGCTCAGATACAGCAGGGCTGAGGACGGAGGGACGGACGGAGGGAGGGACGGAGGGACGGAGGGAGGGAGGGAGAGATGGAGGTTCTGGTAAATTAGGCAGGCAGTGGTGTCTCTCCTCCCTGCAGCCCATCCTGTGACCTGCACATCTAAACTCTGCCGTGCACACTCAGCCTCCTCCTGACTCATGTTGGCTCATCGCACGGCGGTGCGCGGACACTTTCACCTCGTTAGCGCTCCGGAAGCACCCCGGCGTCTCCGTGTCCTCGGGGGACATGTAGCTCGTTAACGTGATCCCCCGGGTTGTTGAAATCTTTCCTGCTTCTTTGACTTTGACCCGATAAAGACAAAAACACCTCCCACTGCCTTCCCCCAAAAAAACCCCGTCCTCTGGTCTTGTTGCCGCCTTTTCTCTGACTTCGAGGGGACGAACCTGTGGAGCGACAGCGCCGACTCATCTGCGCTCGCACGGAGACGGTGAAAGCGCTGCGGCTCACACCACAGCATCGTCCACAAACCTGCGACAAAAATCCCCCCAGCCCTGTTTTCTGATTCCCCTCAGCTGTCAGAACCGCAGGCTGAGCCGCCACTGAGCCGCCACAGCGCTCAAGGACTACCGCAGTCCTCCCAACACAC
>NW_024652932.1:0-222 GCF_008729295.1 Plectropomus leopardus
ACAGATTTCTGGAACTTTTTTCCCTAGCGTTTTAGAAATAATTGTCTTCATCAGCTAATTTCTTGCAATATTAGAAATATTTCTAGCCAAGTTGCTCACTGTCATTTCCTTCATGTTTTCAAGATAAAGTTAACCCCTTTGCTTAAGGTTCAAGGTTTTTAAATACTTGTGAAAGGTGTCTGAATGCAGTACAAGATAAGCAATGTTTGTTCAGGTTACAAA
>NW_024652933.1:0-404 GCF_008729295.1 Plectropomus leopardus
TGATGATTCTTTTCCTAAATTTAACCCACACAACATTACAATAAGTATGTAACTTAATGTAAAGTATGCAGTGTCATTTGTGTAGTGCTATTTTGTGGATATTTTGTTGATATATGAGTATACATAATTTTCCTACTTTTTTAGTGTGAACACAACATACTAAAAACCCAATTTAATTTAAATGTATATGTGGATTGGTGTTTGTGTTAACAGCTAGTTTAATGTGTGAATTTCATCATATTTAATCAGTATTCCATATTTTGATTTTGTATTTGGAGCACTGAAACAACATGATGCCAAAGATACAAGTCATTTGGAAACTGTGTCGATCAGATGACACTGACAAGTTTATTTTTACATTTTAAAATGATGTTCAGTGTACATGATTTGGTTACATTCCTCAT
>NW_024652934.1:0-238 GCF_008729295.1 Plectropomus leopardus
AACCCTTTGAAATCTGAGCTATTTGGCTTGATTTCTTTCAAAAACACGGGGGAGTTAGGAGTTACAGGAAAATTAAAAAAAGGCGAGGAAAACGGTTAAAAATTAAAATTAAAATAATAATTTAAAAAAAACAGGAAAAGTGAGCAAAACAAATAAAAATGGATAACAGAGTTAAAAATAATAATAATGATACATATATTTTCTGGACAGTCTGTCCTTTAAAAAAAGATTATAAACT
>NW_024652935.1:0-782 GCF_008729295.1 Plectropomus leopardus
TTTTTTGTTGTTTTTAATTTTCCACTAATATGCACCTAAATGTCCATAATCATATCTGGCATAGAGACCACATACCAGAACTATGTATAAAATAAATGTGTAGGCTTAGCTAACATGTGGCTATGTTCTTTTTGTGCATTTATATATATATATATTATCATGCAAGTGCTCATCTTTGAATAATATCTAGCATCTTTACATTTTGCACTTTTTTTGCACATAATCAACAAATATTAAACTTTACAACTGTTGTTAATTTTTTTTATCAGCTCCATGTTAAATAACTCCAACATTGCAAAACATTATTCACATAAATCTTTTGTTTCTTATTTGTTTTTTGTCCTTGTTTTGTTTTCAGAGATCTGCGTTTGGGTCATTTTCCGAGGTTCACTCGAGGACACGATGCAGAGGGCTCTCCTGTGCTCACTAGTGTCGGAAAACTGCAGTTCACACCTTGGAAAAGACGTTCTTCACTTTAATGTTCAGGTGACGAACTCTGATACACCTGATTCATATTTATAAGAGCTTTAGTGTCTTACAGCAGATAAGTTAGATTTTAACATTCTACATTTTAATTAATTTTTGTATTTGACTATATATTATATATCAAGACTAATGTATGGATGAACTGTCACCACACTTTTATATCCAGTGAATAAATTTTTTAAAAAAATAGTTGTATTGTATCTTTTTTCTTCACGTTAGCCTATATATTTATAACAGAAGTGGTTATGGTAAGTAGTCTCTATGCCAGAAATGTATATGGACATTTTTTTTTAGGT
>NW_024652936.1:0-304 GCF_008729295.1 Plectropomus leopardus
GAGTGTGCTGTAGGGGTTAATCCTGTATAACTTCATACTGCGCTGTAAAACTTGAGTTGCGTGTAACCCCCGTTAAGAAGAAGGTGAATGTAGGGCGAATTAAAAAAAAAAGTCTGTGTACGCGCTGCAGTCTGGCGTGCGTCCCTGTTGATATCCGTCCAGCAGTTTTCTGATTCAAAGAGCCACTCAGAGTTCAATAACACGCCAGTGCACACATGCTCTCAGCCAGCTCGGCGCCGACACGTCCGTTGAAACCAGCCTGATCCAAAAGTGCAGAAATTAAATTGTCGAGGTTCGACACGAC
>NW_024652937.1:0-428 GCF_008729295.1 Plectropomus leopardus
CATATTCTAAGTTTTTAAAATTAAAACATTAAAACATTTTCGTTTGTTTATGGGTTTTTTTTTTAAATGTTTTTTGCTTATTTTCAGGTAATTTTCTTCTTACTTTTCAATAATTTCTTCCAAGTTTTAGGGCCATGTGTTGTTAAGCTGTTCACTGCCTTCTCTCCATGTTTTTGAAAGAAATCAAACCATTTTGCTCAGATTTAAAAGGACTACTATCCTTTCCTCTTGGTGATCTATTGCTACTGTATGCTCATGGAAAGTAAAAAAAAAGTCAAGCATGACCTAAGATCATCAACATAAACAACTATAGAAAAACTCCGGGTATCATTCACTAAATACATTCTGGCAATATCTAACATTTGGTGCAAACTGATGGCAGAGCTGCGATTGCTCTTAGAAGAACTGCTGTCCAGCAGCTTCTACCC
>NW_024652938.1:0-333 GCF_008729295.1 Plectropomus leopardus
CTGATCATACTTCTACAAGTACCTTTTTTTTTTTTTTTTTTTTTTTTACAGCACCTCTAAACAAACGCTTTTTTCCTCCTCCCCCCCCTACCCCACCTGACCCTCCTGCTTTCTCTCTTAATTGATTGTCGTTTTGATTAATGAAGAAAGTTTTGAGGTATTTTTGCTTTTTGAGTATTTGCATTGTATGGTACTTTCCCACTACATTTTAGAGAAAAGTATACTCCACTATATTGATGTGACAGCTGTAGTTGCATTTCTGGATACATACATTTTGGGACATTAGTGACTTATCACTCTGAAAGGGGTCATTATGCATAATGAATACATTTT
>NW_024652939.1:0-226 GCF_008729295.1 Plectropomus leopardus
AACCCTTAACGCCTGGATCAGCATCGGTTTTCTTGTGCTGCAGCATTAAACTTTTCAAATGTGAGCAAACTTGTTAGATTTTTTTCAAAAATGTGGAAAAAACCTAAATGAGCAACTTGGCAAGAAATGTTCATGGACTGCAAAAAATTAGTAAAAGGTGACGGAAAAAGATCTGCAAAATAGCTGCGGGGATATATTAGATATTAATAAAAAAATAAATATATAT
>NW_024652940.1:0-357 GCF_008729295.1 Plectropomus leopardus
AGAGGAAGACTGTTCCAAAGTGTTGGTGCTCGGAAAGAAAGTTTGATTTTGCATTAATCTGTTGTTGCAGTCTATGTGACACTTGCAAAAACAGGGATCTTTTTTTTAGTTTACCCTTTGAAACCTGAGCAAAATGAGATAATTTCATCTGAACAACTTAACAAGACATGGCCCAAAAATAAGCAAGAAATTACCTAAAAATTACCTAAAATTAAAATTGATTTAACAAAATCAAGAAAATGACCTGAATATAATAATGATAATTATAAATATAGTTTTCTTGACATTTTTCCTTAGTTTTTTAAATTCCCCTTTTTAGAACTAATTTTCAGGGCATTTTCTTGACACTTTTAACTA
>NW_024652941.1:0-237 GCF_008729295.1 Plectropomus leopardus
TGTTTATCTTTCACCCAGTACTCTCTAATGAGACAATGTTTATTATACAATTCTGAAAATGTGAACATAAATGCATCATAGGCCTGATTAGGATCCTCCATGTACACCCCGTCCCAACTACAATTGATAAGTTCCATCTTTACAGTAAAGCCTTCTTTCTGGTGTCCTTAATCTCAGTAATTTACAATAAGGCTCACCTTTACCATCTGAATATTTAACATTCAAATGATGTAATAT
>NW_024652942.1:0-6235 GCF_008729295.1 Plectropomus leopardus
CAATATTGTCAGTCAGCACCATTAAAAATACAAACTGCCCCACATAAGAGATGCTGCCTGGCAGGAAGTGAGTTGAGAGACAGGCATAAAATGGTAGAAAATGGAAAATGTACCAAAGACATCATATTATTATTTTTTTATTAGCAATGCTAGGTAATTTTAGCAAGCAAGCTCACTTTCCATATGTGTCTGATCTGGCACTGCCAGCATTCAGGATGAATATTGCCCCAGCAGGTGTGATCACTCACCTGCATTTGCTCATGTATGACTATGCCCGAATTTAAACACAGTGTCAGAGTATCAGTCTTAGTATTACAGGAACTCAGTGCTACATTTGACACGGACTGCCACAACATATAACCATTGGCACAGTACAAAACTGGTTTGAATCCTACTGAAACAACAGGGACTATTTTGTGCCTATAGGTAATTATACATCTGATCAGACAAAAATGGTATGCTGAGTTTTGCAAAGCTCTATATTGCCTCTTCTGATTAACATCTACATGCTTCCATCGGCTCAGAGTATGGAAAGCAACAAAATACGTTACAATAATTATGCAGACAACACACAAATTTACATAACCATATCACAAGGGGACAATGGTCAAACACAATCTCTGACTGAGTGTATTAACCAAATGGACAATTGGATGTGCCACAAATGTTTTCGATTAAAGAAAGCTAAAGAAAAGAGAAAAGCCAAGCAGAGACAATTCAAAGACTGCATTCAGCTGGCAATTATAAAAACAACAGAATGAGCCATAAATCTTGGTGTAGGTGTGAATGAATGTAACCTTGCACTGGAATGACCTTACTGAAGCAGTATTGCGCACCTTTGAATCAAGATGTGTTGCTTCATGCTCTTACTGGCTCTGATATACAATAACAAGCACAGTATAGAGAAGAATTAGTTTGGCAAAGACATGCTTAATGCTTCTTATTTATTATACGTTCAGGAGAAATGTCCTGGTGGAGATTTTCTTGGTACATCACGTTATAAGAAATATATCAGTTTGAATTGACAAGGTCATCAAATAAAAAATATTATAAACAACAAAATACTGTTGGTAAAACAACTTTTAAAAAAATCCAGATATCTGTCCATGAGGAAATATTGAAGATTTCTTAAAAAAAAAGATGCGTATGTTTTACATACTCTTTATTATAATGTGACAACCTTAGGAGCATTAAAACTGCCAGTACAAGTGATGTGACCTCACATTCAGGGCTACAAAGATGTGACAGATTCTGAGAAAACAACTGATTTTACGTTTCCATCTACTCCTAGTTCTAACTTGCCCTCTAATTTTCTAATGGCTGTTTGCCCTCAAATCAAACAGGACAGTTACATGACGTACGGAGGTGTGAAAAGAGGCGTGAACTTGTGATTGGTTTTAATGATTGTTCTTTCATTTCCCAAGCAGAAGGGTTTCAGTCCTCAAGTCTGCATTTTTGTGACACGTTTCTCTGTCTCCTCAGATCATGGATGACTACGACATAGTGCTCAAGTATTGGGCTACAGTGGAGGCGGACTACGCCACCCATGGGAACCTCCTGTTGACCAGGTGAGTAGCTCTGACAAGACAAGATTGTTCTTTCCTGTGGGTCAGATGCTTCGCAGTAGCCAGGATATTGGAAACAGCAACCTTGGATGCTTTAATTCATTCACTTAACTGTTCCATCATAATTTCAGTAGGTTTTATTTCGTGATGTAAGGACATGACCTCAGTGACCTTAGTGGTATCCACAGCCCTGTTTTGTGGGTTATTTCTGATGAATCCAAAATTTTGCTTTTCTTTTCAGATTATTCAAACAGCACCCTCATACCCTAAAGCTGTTCCCCAAGTTTGCTGACATTGCCCAGGCTGACTTGACAAGTGACGCGGATGTAACTGCCCTAGGTGCAGCTGCGCTGAAGAAAATGGCTGAGCTTTTTAGGGCCAAAGGCAAACATGATGCCATCCTGAAACCTCTGATCCAAGCCCATGCCAAGCAACACAAGGTCCCTGCGGAGAGCTTTTTGGTGAGGGTGATGCCTTATTATAGATAAACTGTGTCCCAATTCAGGGTCTGCGTCCTCCGAAAGAAGCAGACCCTAAATTGGGACACAGCTATAGATCTCTGTGGTGTGATCCTTTTCTCCCACGTTGTCTGTTTCGCTAGAAGTAGTATCTGTTGCATTCCACCTTTTTCTGTCCTCAAACCTGACTTTAAAGCAGTTTGGTTAATTTTCACTGTATTTTCTCTTCAGCTGCTGACAGAGATTGTTGGTAAAATCCTGGTGGAAAAGGCAAATCTCGATGCTGCTGGGCAGCAAGCCATGGAGAACATCATGGGCGTTCTCCGTGCTGACATGAGGGCCAACTTCAAAGAGCTGGACCAAAGTGGCTGAAGATTAAGTTATGTCAAAGTCAAGCCAGGACCAGACCATAGACAAGGAAATGTTTTACATAAAGAGCTTCCTTTAAAAATAAATGCTTTGATCTTCAGTAAACAACTAATCTGCAGTGAAAGGAAATTAATTACAGCACCACCGTAAACTACAGCCTCAAATCTTACTATAAAGTTAAACATCATAAAGAACATAATGGATCTTTTATTGCAGCATTATTGCATTCTATTCTGTTTGATGGTGAAGGTTTTTCTTATGTTGTGTCTGCTCCTCTAATTGCTCATCACAGTCAAAATAATGCTTTTTTAATGCAGTTAAAATAGACTGATCTCGTCTGGGAAGCTTGGCTAACAACAAACTGTAAAACTTTGACAAATATTACCAATAAAATTCTGTTTCACTGCTCATTTTTTGAGGTGTATTTCCAAGTTTTATCTCTCTCCTTAACATTAAAAGTCAGTGTAAACAGATTTTTGAGATTGTCCAAAACTGTAGGAATTAGATGTTGGCTTCATTTAAATCCACTGTATATATGTTGGGATAAACACAGAGAGGTATACTCTATAAGGGCAATTTTTATCTTAAGGGTATTATAGATATTAGTGTTGATTCCACAGAAAATGCTAACTATTTCTCAAGGCAAACTCAACCCCCCAAATTACTGCACAACTACAAGAAAAAATATCTAGAAAAAATTATACACACACACACACACACACACACACATACTTATACATATACACATATAATAGTAGTAGTAGTAGTTATATTATATATTGGGCAAGGGACACATCCATCCCAATATTCAAAGACACCCAAACTAACATGTCATAAATAATGTCACTAAAAAGTCCAAAGAATATCATAGTGTGTGCATATTTCTTGTAAGGCCCTCAATCATATGCTGGCTTCATAAAATTGCTCTAATCCCTTTGCAGATGGGGTTTCATAGCTGATTTAGGTCCTGTCTGAAAGCCAGTCCAGATAGGAATCAGGTCAAGTAAAACTCTTAACATTAAGTGTCTGGACACACACATGCATGCATTCACTCTCCCAACAAATGCACACGATACACACACACACACACACACACACATTAAAAAAATAACTTGGAACACTTCACACACAGCATTATCTGTCAGTTCTTAGTCACCTGCTCTAATGTGGACGTGACTCCTGATGCTGCATGTGCCCCTTAATTAAGCCTCTACAGTCCATTCAATGTGAGGTAAATCTATACTTGTAAACCCTGACAACAGAGCAGCATCTTCTTGCAACCCTTCGTCACAGAGGCATAATAATAACAATTTCATAGCAACCCATCAAGTAGTTTGCTTTAGTCATTCATTGTAATAACTTTGATCCACTGACTTTCTATCTAGTGCCATCATCAGGCCAAGTTTTCCTTTTGTCCAGGCATTTTGCATTACAAAACAGTTTTGAAGCCCATATTGACAAGGCAAATCAATTCTTCTAAGATTGTCTTGATTAGGAATCAAATTACAGCAAAAAACTGTGTGGGACTCACATGAAGTGAGCATTTCTATAAAGGGAAGACTCATGGCGAGCCACAGAACCCATTTTTATTTAGATATCTCAAGAGATCAACCCTGTGAAATGACCATGCCATTTTCCATCATCAAAATTTAGCTTAAATTTACAGCATTAGGTAACCCCCTTCCTGAGACGCTAACATGGAATTACTGGACTCCTCAGGTCTTCTAGTTTGATTCAACACCACTATTGTCACTCTAGCTTAAAAAACCCGCCCCGCATGGCCTCTTCAAGACCGGAATGTCAGCAGGCAATTAACGGGATTATGTACAGACCTAAATTGCATCGCAATTAACGTGTTAACTCTGACAGCCCTTCTTTAGTCTTTTGGCTCATGAACAAACACCTGCAAAATGAATGACATTCCATGCTTTTGGCTAATTAGCAAATGTTGGCATGCTAACATGCTAAAAGACAACGAATATAATATAAATATTACACACGTTAAAGCTCTACATTATAGCATTATTATTGTGAACACGTGAGCATCGAGCTCAGGGCACTGCTTTTTTATGGCTGGTCAAGTGTTACTATTTATGATGACTTACTGTAAATGTGTAAAAGAGGGTTAAAGTGTTGGTATTTGTGTTATCATTGACATTCACA
The DNA here is from genome assembly GCF_008729295.1 of Plectropomus leopardus. Lineage (NCBI taxonomy): Eukaryota > Metazoa > Chordata > Actinopteri > Perciformes > Serranidae > Plectropomus > Plectropomus leopardus. The sequence continues at coordinate 4,556 of NW_024652942.1, forward strand.
TCCCACAGCCTCCTTGATGTCCTTACAGTTTGTGACTTGATGCCAAAACAATGTTTGATTGTACGATGGATGATTGCCATGATGATAATCTAACTATTAATAGTGTGTGTGTGTCAGTGCATGTATGCAGACGTGATGCCAGGCACAGTTCCTGTGGTCACACTCTGGGAGGGGGGCAAACCTCTGCCTCCCCCCACATTGTCCGCCCTCTGAAGTCTGACCAATGGCTGATGGCACAGAGGTCAAATCAATTACAGGCACCCTGATACGATTACTGCTTTAGTGTCTCTAAGAGGCTGTGGCGCACTGTGAAACTACACAACCAAAGGCATCCATTGGCACAACCATGACTGCTCATTGTAAAAAGGGGCTAAATAACACTCCAAAGTTAGGTTATATTTTGGTCAGGGAACAACTGACATAGCCATTTTTATAGGGCCCCTTAAACTCTCACCTCACGATATCTGAATTATCTGTTCTATGGGAACCCTGCAATCTTCTTAAACTGTGAGAGGGCTTGTTCCCAATAAAGATTTTGTTCCTTACAATCAATGTACTTATTCAAACTAAAGCTGTATATTTGTCTTTCAAAGGAAAGGAACAACCAGCCAATTTAAAGAATTATAAATCACCTAGGTAAGACTTGTTTTGTTTATGTATTGTATGTGATCGTTGTGGCACTAAAAATGTTAACTATACCAGTATAAGTCAATGCCCAGCAGATAGTTGGCATATTAACTGTTAAATGAGAAATCAAAGTGTATCAGTATGCAATTTATGAAAGGTGCCATGTTGAAAAAAGTCAGATTTCCATGTTTTGTTTTTATTTATTATAAAGCAGGTTAGTGCCACATAATAATTTGAAAGTATTCTGATGCTGTATGCATTTCTCTGTATACAGAGAAATGCATACAGTTTGAATTCACAAACTGTGCCTTTAAACAAGCTGTTAAGACTTCCTTAAAGTTGTGATGTCACAACTACAGCTAATTTAATCTTATTATTTACACCTGTTTTTCTGCTTTGACATGTCAAAATGTCTTCTGTGAAAAAGACCTGCTGTGCTCTTCATGGAACAAAAGGAAGAACTGTTTATGAGGTTGATTGTGGTGAGTTATAATATATTTGTGCGGTATTCAGTTCTAGCTATTTAGTTCAAGTGATTACGTGTCAAATTCTCACCCCACAGATGGTTAAAAACCTCTCACAAACCAGTAGTGCTGATCTGCACTTATGGGAAAATACAAACGATGACTGCAGGGAGAAGACAGAAAACTGCAGTGGCTTATAGTCAAAGCACAAACATGTAGAGTAAAATGAAGAGAGAAAATAAAATACAAAATGTGTTATCAGTATGGAAAGTCCAGTCACAGTGGACAACTACACATAAATATAGACATGAAAAAGCCAGACAAGACAAAAGCAAAGATCCACGGGAACTAATCGAAGCTCGGCTGGTCGATGTCTGGGGGCACGGTGCAGCAAGTCAGGTTGGACAGGTAGAGAGCGGTAGCCATGGGAACAAGGCCGGCTGCCACCTTCAGGATGGTCAGCAGCCTCTCTGTAGCATTGGTCACACCATCTGGTGTCTGGAGGGGAAGAACATCACACAAGACTACTTTATAAGAAACAGAACAACACACTAAAGACAGGCCTCCTGCAGCTTCAGGTAAATTAGAC
>NW_024652943.1:0-368 GCF_008729295.1 Plectropomus leopardus
CGGGGATTCGGCGCTGGGCTCTTCCCTCTTCGCTCGCCGCTACTGAGGGAATCCTGGTTAGTTTCTTTTCCTCCGCTTAGTAATATGCTTAAATTCAGCGTGTTGTCTCGTCTGATCTGAGGTCGTAGTCAAAAAGAGGTGTTCCGTGGCTCCCACGGTGGGGAGGCTCACACGCTCGGTAGCGCCGCCGACGGGTACCCCGCCGCAGATCGGAGGCCGCGCCCTTCCGGAGGCCGCCCCCGCGGTCCTGCCGGCACCCCTCTAACCCCGCTGGAGCTCGACCCACCGGCGGTACCGCGGCACGACGGGCGCGGGCAGCATGGAGACGCTGGGTCCACCGGCAGCCGCGCCCGCGCACCGCAGGCCCG
>NW_024652944.1:0-222 GCF_008729295.1 Plectropomus leopardus
CCCCCGGGATGCACGAAAAGTTCCTCCGGAGGCGTGAATTGAAGATCCCGCAGACAGGGGCCTCCACCAGACCTTCCCAGTCCACCCTCACTACATGCTAGGGTTTACCAGGTTGTCCAGCAGCCTTCCCCGCCACTTGATCCAACTCACCGCCGCACCAAACCGTCTGTCCATCTCACACTCCATTCTACCCTCACTCGCGAACAAGTACTGAGATACCCA
>NW_024652945.1:0-401 GCF_008729295.1 Plectropomus leopardus
ACAATTATTCACAAGAAAACACAGTTCCTTATCCAACAGCTCAAATACAAAAACTTTCAATTACAGTAACAAATCAAGTAAATATCTGGCTAATCTATGACAAACCAAAGGCAATTATTTCGTCAACAAAATGCCAAACAATAAATCACCCGCACCAGTTGGACTTCCTGCAGAATTCTTCAAATATTTCGGGAACATACTGTCAAAATTATTCAACAGAGTACCTACAGAAATCAAGACCCCCTCTACCATGCACTCCCACATGAACACCGCTGTGATGACACTCTTATCAAAACCCAACAAAGACCCAAATCTAAACAATCTTGCAACATCAGCGTACTTACAGAATACATGACAATAGAAAGAATGACAGCATACCAAAAACCTGGAAGGCATTTATC
>NW_024652946.1:0-486 GCF_008729295.1 Plectropomus leopardus
TGTTTGTTTTTCCTTCTCTTTTTTGTGCTTATTTTCAAGTAAATTTCTTTTAAAATTCTACTAATATCTTGATAATTTTAGGGCCATTTCTCGAATTGCTCATTGCCCTTTTCCCATATTTTTGAAAGCAATCCAGCCAATTTGCTCAGGTTTTCGTGAGTTAAGTGAGTTTATGATAATGCCTATGTGGAAGCATAACCTCAAGAGACGTTTATTTAATATGGAATGCCATTTGAGTCAGTATTAAACAAACAAATAAATACAAACATAAAAACATCACTAAGTAAATATGGCTACAAAATATAAATAAATAAATTGGGTTAAAAAAAAAACAGTCATAGATTATTTATCCAACATTATATTAATTTATTTTAGGGCACTTTTATCAGCACGCATTTATTTTGTAATGGCACATTTGTTTACGTCTCTCTTTTTTTAAATTTGCAATTTATTTCAGTGTTGTAAAACAAACTGCAGAGCAAGACG
>NW_024652947.1:0-364 GCF_008729295.1 Plectropomus leopardus
CTCAGACACCTTTTACAAGTGTTTAACTCTTTGACACCTGAGCATATCGATGCAATTTCTTTCAAAAACACGTGAAAAAAAGCAATGAGCAACTTGGTTAGAAATGTTTGACATATTGCTTGAAATTAGTTCATTTAGAAAACCATTTTTTTAAAAGCTAGGGGAAAATGTCATGGGAAAAACCAAATTAATAATGATCATTATTACATATTTAAAATAATGTGTGTTTGTTCTTTTACGTTTTGTTAATTCATTTTCAGGGAGTTTTCTGGTACTTTATTATTATTCTAATTATTATCGTTAGTGCGAAATTAAACATTGGTGAATTTACAGGTACAAAACAAACAAACAAAAAAAAACAACA
>NW_024652948.1:0-211 GCF_008729295.1 Plectropomus leopardus
TCGTTGGTGTTGGCGAAAAAACCGCACATCGTTATTGGTAAGACAACGAGTCAAACTACGACCGTCACGAACATCAGCGGTCTCTTCTTCTTCTTCTTCTTCTTCTTCTTCTTCTTCTTCTTCGTTTGCTCGTGTTTTTTTAAGTTGTTTCAATATTCAGAAGTTTTTAGCAACAAATAATTTTAGCACGAATGTGATGAAGTGATGGAGA
>NW_024652949.1:0-212 GCF_008729295.1 Plectropomus leopardus
TTTAAGGGATGACTTTTATGTATGATTAGGTGCCTCCTTTGACCTTTCCATGTAACCAGTCTGACAGTGGAACTGTAAACACAGATATCCAACAAGGACATCAGGAATGTCACCAACTCTGAACAAAAGATCAGGAAACATTAAAGGTTTGCACACATACCTTATCTCACTGCTCAAACAGTGGATTTACTGCTGTTGCATGGCTGCTGTGT
>NW_024652950.1:0-341 GCF_008729295.1 Plectropomus leopardus
TCTCCATCACTTCATCACATTCGTGCTAAAATTATTTGTTGCTAAAAGAAGAAGAAGAAGAAGAAGAAGAAGAGACCGCTGATGTTCGTGGCGGTCGTAGTTTGACTCGTTGTCTTACCAATAACGATGTGCGGTTTTTTCGCCAACACCAACGATTGAGACATCATGTCGATTCCTCCCACGATCACAGCTGCAACACAAACCAGGAACAAATAACAATTAGGTAAAGAAATAACGAAAGTATTAAGATGTCTAATCCTGAAATAAAATACAATAAATTAAAGAATATAAGACATCTATTTTCTTAAATTAAAATAACATAAATAAATAATAATAATGAT
>NW_024652951.1:0-270 GCF_008729295.1 Plectropomus leopardus
GATACCATGTCCCCAACCTCCCCCCGGGATGCACGAAAAGTTCCTCCAGAGGCGTGAATTGAAGATCTCGCAGGCAGGGGCCTCCACCAGACCTTCCCAGTCCACCCTCACTACATGCTAGGGTTTACCAGGTTGTCCAGCAGCCTTCCCCGCCACTTGATCCAACTCACCGCCGCACCAAACCGTCTGTCCATCTCACACTCCATTCTACCCTCACTCGCGAACAAGTACTGAGATACCCAAACTCATTTGCTTGGGGTAGCAACTCAC
>NW_024652952.1:0-206 GCF_008729295.1 Plectropomus leopardus
ATCCACACACACCTGAGAGACACGCCCATGTCAACACACACCTGAGAGACACGCCCACATCCACACACACCTGAGAGACACGCCCATGTCAACACACACCTGAGAAACACGCCCACGTCAACACACACCTGAGAAACATGCCCACATCCACACACACCTGAGACACGCCCATGTCAACACACACCTGAGAAACACGCCCACGTCAA
>NW_024652953.1:0-1890 GCF_008729295.1 Plectropomus leopardus
TCAAAGTAATTATTTGACGTTAAAGTGTATGTGCGAATAGAGTTAATTCCAGCATCAGGATCACGAGCAGTGTGCAGCTGAAATCGCTTTCCTGGCAGTGTATGCTCAGCAATTTCAAATATCTGTTCTCTTTCGGGGAAACTAGGAGAGTGATCATTTACATCAGTAATTTCCACAATTACATAATGTATTTCCAGCGGGTTTTCAACAAGGATTTTTAGCTCAATTAGACACGCACCGCTGCCCTGACAGAGCTCCTCTCTGTCAATATGTTTATGGACATACAATGCCCCATTATTGTGGTTTACTTCAAAAATAGCGTCCTTACTTTCAGACACAACACGGAACCGTCGAGCAATCAAAGAGGTGATGTCAAGGCCAAGATCCTTCGCAACATTTCCAACAACAGTTCCCTCTTTTACCTCCTCAGGAACAGAGTACCTTATCTGAGCCAAAGCCTGTTTTCCGAACAGCAGCAGTAGAGCCAAATAAAAAGCCAACCAGGCGCAGTGCTTTGTCCGAGTCTTCGTGTCGGTCCTCATCGTTATCCAATAACACATAAACCCACAGGCGCTGTTTACTTCGACAAACAGTTATTTATGTCTAACTTCCTGAAAATCGCATATTTGCAAAACGCGATGCGTTTTTCCCACGGCTGGTGCATTTGATTCAAACACTTTCTTTGCTCTAGTAGGGAACAAAAGCCTTGCAAGGGGAGGGACAAAGTCGTTTGTGGTTTCCTGATGTAATAGTGACACCCAGAGGTAATAAACAAACTTTTCTACATGCTCTGCTAAAACATGTTTGAAGTAATGCATTCCTCTCGAGGACATGTGCCAAGAGGCTTATTCATCAGTCCATAAAATAATACTATTTCTTTTCTCTAACATTTCAACTCATTTTGATATTATCGTCGTTCATCATCATTGACGGCAGTCACAGGCAGATGCACATGTTTTTTTCCCACGAATAACACACACAACTCAAATTAAAAGGAAAAGAAAGACCCCAAGTACTTTTCAGACAAACCTCAGAGAGACGTTGACATTTTCAAATCTCCACGTTCAGTCTCGAAGTTGAAATACTCTAAATACTGCCAAATATTCACATATTTGCAGATACAGACCAGAGTTACTTTTTTTGGCTGCGAAAAAAAGTAAAATGTTTCATTTCAGCACCATGGACAGCGGTCACAATGAGGGACAGCGACTGTGGTCTTTACAAATGATGCGCTCCTTTGTGACTTGTAAATATTGGAATATTCATCATGGCCATAGGTGTGCATTAATATAAGAGGCAAACAGTGAGAGTAGCAGAAAGCACAACGTGGCTTGTGGAAGGCACTACCTTCCCTACCCCAGCAATTTGATAAAAAAAAGTTAACCCTTTAAAACATAAGTATTTTTCTATTTCCTGTTGGAGTGTTTGCTGATTAATGCAGTAGCTAACAGGAAATAAACTGGGACCTAAACAACAGCAATTAAACAGTCTGTATTTGGTACTGCAGCCTTTTTCAAAAACTTTCAGAGACATGGTAAGTGGCAAACTTGGAGCAAAGTACAAATAAAGAATTGTACGCTTGTGAAATCATTTAGGAAAACTTTGTTCTCAAAGTCTTACCTCTCCAGATGTCCTCCTCCTGTCAGGGAGCACTAGTGTGTTTGCATGACTGCCAGGGACTATAGTAGATCCTATACTCATTCTGGGTCCAACTAACATGTACCGTTTGTCTCCAGATCTGTACTGGATGCTGTGACACAGTGTCCCATCATAATTAGTCTCTTGTAGATATTTTGAAGTATAGTCTGTCGATTTGGAGCACTGCATTGCAATCAGCACGATGATACTGATGATAAAAAGTACAGAAACTGAGCCCAAAGTTATCATCAG
>NW_024652954.1:0-348 GCF_008729295.1 Plectropomus leopardus
TATTAATACTGGCACTAATAGCCATCAACCCCACCAAAATTATGGAACTCACTTTTTCCACACTGAACTCTTCAAAAGTAGCATATTCACATTTACTGCCTTAAGAGCATCTTATTTTATATACCTATATTGACAAATTGTTAACTTTATGCTCTGTTACACATACTTAGCATTTGTGTTGATCTCTTTTTTTTTTTATCACTGGTGCTTTATTACTTATTTTAAGTTTTATTATTAATCTTATGTGATGTGAACTGATCTTAATGCCATTAAATACAAGGATTATTATTGATTGATTTATTTTACCATTATTATTATTATTTATTATCATTATAATTGGATTTTATT
>NW_024652955.1:0-558 GCF_008729295.1 Plectropomus leopardus
TGAAAACTGATCCACGCTTCAAATTGGAAACTAAAAACGGTAAAAAATACTTGACAATCACATCATTGCGCATTTCAGACTCAGCGACTTATTACTGCGCTGGTAGCTATGCAAGCTATAAGTTTGAATTTGCAGAGGGCATCACCGTGAGTGTAAAGGGTTCAGGCTTGAACATCCCAATTTCGGTCCATCAGTCAGCATCTGAGACCATCCAGCCAGGAGGCTCTGAGACTCTGAACTGTACAGTTCAAACTGGGAGCTGTGATGGAGAACACAGTGTTTACTGGTTCAAAAACTCTGAAGAATCTCATCCAGGACTCATTTACAGCCATGGAGGCAGGAATGATCAGTGTGAGAGGAACACCAGCACACAAACACACACCTGTGTCTACAACATGCCGATGAAGAGCCTGAATCTCTCTCATGCTGGGACCTACTACTGTGCTGTTGTCTCATGTGGACACATACTGTTTGGAGACGGCACTAAGTTGGACATAGTCGGTAAGTGCTATAAAATTCGAGCAGAGAAGTAATTATTATTATTCTCTAATCAAATGT
>NW_024652956.1:0-485 GCF_008729295.1 Plectropomus leopardus
ACAGCCTTTACAGATGGAGATTTGAAGCCAATATATCAAAAACACCAGACTCCAATGAGAAAAACATTTTACTCCACTGATCGGCAGAGTTGTTGGTGTACCGCTGCCTCCATCAGCTTTTGTGGAAGATAAAGAGGAACAGACATTTACATAAAATGTACACTTAAAGTGATAGGCCTATTGATTTTTTTAGGTGACTAAAGTATGTTTTGCTGCAGCTCCGTCCATAGCAGGACATGACTTAGCTCTGTGTCAGTGTTGTGGGACTTTACTTAAATGAATCAAAGGAGGGGGGTGGGTGGGGTGTGACTTTTTTTTTAAATAAACATAATTCATAAAAATAAATCTAAAATACTACCATTTAAAGTTTTATGTCACTCACCTATGCAAAACTTAGTCCCTCCTCAGTGTTTAATGTTTTTAAAAAATACCTGACCTATTTTGCAGCATGCCCCCCTCCCTTAGGCTGTTTCCCAGTGTGCTTT
>NW_024652957.1:0-743 GCF_008729295.1 Plectropomus leopardus
GTGATTGTTGTGCACATTCACACAAAAGCAGCAAAGTGTGTATGAACGGATGTTCTTCACCAATGTTGATGGTGTTTGACCTGACTGAGGTGAAGACTGGGGTGGAAAGAGGGAAAATTGTGGATTATTATCAAGTTAATTGCTAAAATCTAAAAAAGGGGTAGGATTTGATATATACTCACTTTCTCTTTACCCATGTTTGAACATGAAATACTTGTTTACTGAATATGTCAGCAACTTATTTGGGTTTTATTTTTTTAATTATGATTTAATTTTTAATTATTTGTCATTTTCAAAATCTAATTCTAATGTTCCCGGGGTTTTATAATGTGAGACATTATAAAAGTTCATTGATAAAACCTGAGGAAAGAGTTAATGGATGTATTTAAAGAAAAAAGACTTGAATAATATCCTAGGTCATTTAAGGCTGTGTAACATGAATCTAGGACAAGCTTTCTTCACTTCAAAATGTTCAATAGAGTATGCTGGACACAGCTTTTAGCATAAAAGTGTTCCTAGTTATTCTGAAGATGTTTAGAATATTGCTTTGGCTTGCTATTGTTTGGTATTTTATTGTTCATTTTGTGTCTATATTCAGCTACCTATTTCCATATTGCACATGTTGGTTTTATAGAGTTACTTGAACTCTAAACACTGAAAATCCTTCACTGATTCATTTCATGTTTGTAACTGCCCCAAAGGATGGTGCAGTAATGAAGGTATGTTTATGTGGGGTCACTTCA
>NW_024652958.1:0-232 GCF_008729295.1 Plectropomus leopardus
TTCTGGAAATAAAAGCCTTTTAACCAAAATAGCGGTTCTCAACTCAGGGGGCTGGAACCCCTAGAAGTATCAAGATAAGTGATAAGATACTTAGAGACCATTTGTTATTTATACAAGGGAGGTGCAAAATGGGGTAGGCACTTCAAATAATGTGTTAAGAACTGACGGGGAGTTATGTATTTTAATTTGGCTTAAGGGAGGGACTTTTTCAACTTTTAAATGGTTATATTTT
>NW_024652959.1:0-273 GCF_008729295.1 Plectropomus leopardus
TGACATGTTTTCCCCTTTTTCACCACCTTTCTCCCCTCTCATAAATAACAAACGGTCCCTAAAAACAGCTGACTTCAGTCCCCACATATGCTGGTTTTGGATAACTGAGCTCGTCTTGTGGCTGCAGCTCTGCTTTTTATCTCTCTGCTGCTTTCATGGACTCTGATCACTCGCTTCATTAATTCATAAATCAGTTCGCCGTTACTGTGGAAACGAACAACATCAGCCAGACAAAAAGGAAAATGCGTCTTCCTGTCATCACTCCGAAAACTC
>NW_024652960.1:0-489 GCF_008729295.1 Plectropomus leopardus
AGGAAGAAATGACAAAAAAGAGGAGGAGACAAAGACCATCGTAGATAAAGGAAATACAACAAAAAGGAGGGAGGAGAGACATCCATAGAGGAATGGACTAAAACAAAGAGGAGAGAAGAGGAACAGAAGACCAAAATAGAGGAATGAACAATAGCGGAATAGAACAAAAGGTGAGAAGGTGGCAAAAAAACACCACAGAGCAAGGGAAGACAGCAAAGGGGGGAGGGAGGAGGAGGAAGAGGAGAAGACCACAAAGGAGGAAAAAAAAACAAAAAAGCTGAAGCAGGGGGGGAAGAAGAAGACCACCACAGTGGGTGGAATGACTATAAAGAGGAGGGAGGTGGAGGTGGAGATAAAGACCACCATGAGGGATTGGAAAACAACAAATTGGAGGAAGAAAGGAGTTAGAGGGAGGGAGGATGGAGGAATAGACCAAAAAGACCACCACAGAGGAAGGAATGGCAATAAAGAAGGGGGAAGAGGAGGTGC
>NW_024652961.1:0-442 GCF_008729295.1 Plectropomus leopardus
GTGGTAGTGTGACTACAGTTCAATATTCAGCTAAAGAGATGATGGAGTGATTCCTTTCCTCGCAGGTATTTTGTCAGCTACATCCTGCAGTTCCAGCTTCACGAAAAACTCTGTGAGGCAGCCAACCAAACAGGACCCTTACATAGATGTGACATCTACCAGTCCAAAGAAGCAGGAGAAATTTTAAAGTATGTTATCTGATTAGGTCTCTTCTACTTTGTTACACAGAGCATGAATAACGAATTTAGAGAAGTAATACAATTTCATTTTAACCCCCTCCAGGAAAATTCTAGAGGCTGGCTCCTCCAAACCTTGGCCTGAAGTGCTCCAGGATGCTATAGGGACCAACAGGTTGGATGCCAGCTCACTGATGAAATACTTTGACCCCATTATTAAGTGGCTGGAAAAGCAAAATGTGGACGAGACATTGGGATGGCCTGAC
>NW_024652962.1:0-214 GCF_008729295.1 Plectropomus leopardus
CGGCGCATCCAATGGTCCAGCATTTTAGAGGCTGTGCGGTGAGTCCAATGGGTTGTGTCCCTTTCCGTGTCGAAATCTTTGCTGGGAAGCTCTGCAATGAAATCACAGTTTTTCATGATGTGGTTGTTCAGTACCTGCAGGTTAAGCTGTTCCTTCTGTGGAAGAGTGGTGGAAAAGTTTATGACAGGTACGAGGATCGTGGCGTCAGGGAATC
>NW_024652963.1:0-202 GCF_008729295.1 Plectropomus leopardus
CATTGACACCCATTATACAAGTATTAAATGCCAGTATTGTAAAATAAAAAAAATCTGCAAATATTTACACTGTGGACAGAAATTGTAAAGATTAATACAAAGGTTCTGTAAGTGTCTTTACACATGCATTAACGGTTTTTGTTTGTTTTTTTTAGTTTTTTTTTATTGCCAATGTGTGAACAGGTTGCAAATCAAAAACCAA
>NW_024652964.1:0-3662 GCF_008729295.1 Plectropomus leopardus
TTTTAGGACAATTGGTATTCTTATATATTTTCTCTTTCTCTCTAGGATTTTTGGACATTTCTAGGAATTTAGGACATTTATAGGATTTTAAGACATTTCTAAGATTTGGGACTATTCTGGGATTTTAAGGTCATTTCTTGTATTTTAGGATGTATCTTGACTTTAAGGATATTTTTTAGTTTTTTGATGTTTCTAGGATTTTAGGACATTGCTACGATTTTGGGATAATTTTAGGTTTTAGGACATTTCTTTCATTTATTTTATTTTTTCCTATTTGGCCTTTTTTGGATAACTTTTTACAAATTTCTTGCAATATTGAAGAGATTGAGACACTTTTCTCAGGTTTTCAATGGGTTAAACTTGTTGATGCAGTTGTCTGTGGTTCATATTAGTGTTTCTGATAGAATTTAATAAAAAAAACCAACTAAAAACTCACCGTTTGAACCAGTTTCTCTCGGTCTTCCCTGTTGCCAACATGACAGGTGGTCCCGGTCACCTGGATGCTCTGGCTCTGCAGCAGCTTCACAGCTTTGTCCACGTTGGCCTGCCGCCGGCTGCTCACCACCACATGAGCGCCTCTCTTTCCCAGCCCCTGAGCTACGGCCAGACCAATTCTGACAGGAAACAAGGAGCAAAACATCTCAGCAAAAGATCAGGTCTGTAAAAACGTCTATTATCGTCACAATCGTGAGGTTTTTTATGTTAACGAACCTTTCAGATGCCATCCCGTTTTAAGAATTCACATATTTAAGATTTAATGCTTGATGGTCATTTCTGTGTACGAATTTGTTTTGTTCTGGTAAAAAACGCGAGCAGCTTCTGGATAAAGTGGAAACAGAATTAACAAGTTTTCTATTAAATATATAATATTTTGAAAAAAAAAACCAATTACAAATTATGATTTTTTTTTACAGATTATTAGTAGTTAAGGAGACCTATAACCGATATTTGGAACCAGTACACATTTACAATAAAAATGAAAATATTTCTGTCAATATTTAGAATTTGGAATATCACAAACTTCAATGCGAAACTTTGTGGAAATGCTTTTAGCAAATGTTAAACAAAACTAAAACTTTCGACATCACATACAGCAAGTTTTTTTGTCTTAAAATTTAAAAGAAAAAATATAAAATTCCTCCCATGCTGAAACTTTCTTTGCACTTTTTAATTAATCACTTTTATCAGCGATAATTAAAATAAAATGCTGATACAGATAATCTGCAAAATGCCAAATATCGGCTCCAACAATCAGCCATGCTGATAATCTTTCGACTTTTTTAATTTTTTTGACTTTGCAAAACCTCAGGTAGCAATTTTTAATTAAAATCTAACTTTATTTTTTTTTTAAAAAGTTGCTGGGAACTTTCCATATATGATGCTGAATATTTCAGTTTTTATTAAACATTTGTTAAAAAGCATTTAAACAAAGTTTTGTATTGGGCTTTATTATATATTATATATAAATATTGACAGAAAGATTTTTATTTTCATTGTAAATGCACATCAGTTCCAAATAATAATTATCAGTCTCATTAACTACTAATAATTGCTATAAATAACAGTCCCTACTATCTATCTATGTCTTTTCAGGGCAGTGTAAACAAACCTGGAGTTCATCATGTGCATCTTACCCATCTGTGGAGGCAGTGACGATGGCCACCTTTCCAGCAAGGCTGCTTTGAGACATGCTCCTGAGGCCTGCAACAGGGTTGGTCCTAAGGCACCTGAATACACTCATCAACATCACCTGTAAACACAGAAAAGGTGTTTTTTTTTAAGGTAACCCTGGGAAACTGGGGCAGGGGTCACCATGGCTCAGCTGCGGTGCACAAACCGAATACTGGGAGATTTAAGTAAAGAGTGGATGAAGCTGGGAACCGCTTTTTCATTAGAAAACAACAACAAAAACAAAATACTTGATCGGTGCTGACGAAGCTCTAATTAATACAGTTCATGATTATACTTTAACTCATTAAGCTACATTTTATCAGCAACTCGTGTAAACATGCAAATATGATCAAAAGCATTACCTCAACCTGCAGTTCGTGCAATATAAAAGGCTAATTTGTTTAAAAAAATAAAATAAAACTCCCACAGTCTACAGCCTGGACTTTTGATCACCGTCGGTTAATGTGTCTCAACGGTTGCAACTGTATTTTCCGGGTGAAAATCGCGCTGTCAAAATAAAAGCCGCCAGCTGAGCCCAGCGCGGTTGTCTGCTGTTTAATTCAACTGTGCGGCGAAGCCCTTTAAAATGATGCTATTTTTAGGGGAGTTATTTTTTATTTTAAGTGATGGTAGTAGCCTTGGGGACATATTTTTGTTTTTCCTCAGTTTACAGTCTCTGATAAATATAAAATCCGGACGTCCATGAACGCAACTCACGAACACCAATCACAGTGGTGGTGCGTTCATGGCTTTAAATACCTGCACGACTTCACAGACGTTGACTAGGTTTAATTCAGCGATAGTCATCTCGTTCTGCTTGGGGGCCACTTTTGAAAATAGACAGGAGGCCAGGGGCCCGTCACAGCAGCCCCATACATGTTTCTAGGATTTTAGAACATTTCTATGATTTTAGGATGTTTCAAGAAGTTGAGAACATATTTAGGACGTTTCTTGGATTTTAATGCGTTTCTAGAATTTCAGTACATTTCGAGGATTTTTAGACATTTCTAGGATTTTAGAATGTTTTTCGAATTTTAGGACATTTTTAGGATGTTTCTAGAATTTCTGTACGTTTCTAGGTTTTTAGGAAAACTCTATTATTTTAGCATGTTTTTACGATTGTAGGAAATGTCCTAAACTTTACAACGTTTCTAGGATTTTGGGGCAATTGGTGTTCTTATATATGTTCTCTTTTTCTCTAGGACATTTCTAGGAATTTAGGACATTTATTGGATTTTAAGAATTTTCTAGGATTTGGGACTATTTTGGGATTTTAAGGTCATTTCTTGTATTTTAGGATGTTTCTTGACTTTAAGGATATTTTTTAGTTTTTTGATGTTTCTAGGATTTTAGGACATTGCTAGGATTTTGGGATACCTTTAGGTTTTAGGACATTTCTTGCATTTTAGGATATAGGAGTTTTGTACATTTCAAGGATTTTACGGTGTTCTTAGAATTTTAGTACATTTCTAGGACTTTAAGATGTTCTGAGAAATTTAGGACATTTTCAGGATGTTTTTGATTTTTTTGTTTCTAGAATTTCTGTACATTTTTAGGTTTTTAGGAAAATTCTAGGATTTAAGCATGTTTTTAGGGTTGTAGGAAATTTCCATAACTTTAGGACATTTCTAGGAATTTAGGACGTTTCTTGGATTTTAGGACATTTCTAGGATTTGGGGCTATTCTGGGATTTTAGAGTTGTTTCTTGTATTTTACGATTTTTAGCAAATTTTTCATTTTTTGATTGGATTTTGATGGATTTTAGGACATTTCTAGGATTTGGGACTATTCTGGGATTTTAGAGTTGTTTCTTGTATTTTAGGATTTTTAGCAAATTTTTCATTTTTTGATTGGATTTTGATGGATTTTAGGACATTTCTAGGATTTTACGAAACTAGTGGCTTATGTCCGCCCTATGTCAGGGGCTGTGGGGAAACCTCCACAGGCACTTTTTAAATTCATTTTTATTTTGTTGATGCTGTGTTTCGCAC
>NW_024652965.1:0-907 GCF_008729295.1 Plectropomus leopardus
ATGCTTTTTTGAATGAAGGTGATTGTGGCAGAGTTTCTCAGTGAATTAAACTCCACCTTAAAACAGATTTGATTCATAATATTTCGTTATATTGAGTATTACATGTTCTGAGCCAGTCCTCTACAGGCAGATGCCCTCTAAATGAGGGGCATTCACTAAAATGTTGTCAAATATAAAAGCCTTTACACCTAAATTAGGTTGACGTTGTAGTATTTCTCACAAATCTACAACAGAAGACCAGTTCTCCTTGAACTGTGTTTTGAGATGAAGAAAAAAATATCAAAAGCTGTTGAATGTACCCTGAAACACATTTGAGGTCTCTCAGCTGTCTAACCTGGCAACTGCAGACAGAAAGAGCTTTTTGTCTTTCTCTCCGAGGGAGATAAGATGAGGACAAAATGAAACTTTCATGTGCATCCACAGTGGAGAGGTTTATAGAGTTTATCCAATTGGCTCAGTGCTTCTTCAAACTGCCAAATTGTAATATTGCCTTGATGTTTCCTTTAGTATCTGTGCAACTTGTTAGTTAGCTTAGAGTAATTTACTTGATCTGCTGCCTTTTTTATAAATATAATGTTGTCATCGTCGTCATGCAACATTTCTACATACATTGTAGTGTTGTCTGTAATATCCCCATGAACATATAACAAAACATCAATATTTTGGTTTATATATTATCTGACAATAATGCTGGAGTCAAACATTCAAAATGACTGAGCACATGACTGTTTGCAGTAAAGATTTTCATAGTTATTGTCAAATGTGAGGTCTCTTGAAAAACTGGCATTTAGACATCTTAGCATTTTGTATTTTTTAAGTAGTTAAATATATTTAATATTTAAAATATTGTTTATTTGCTAGATAGGAAGACTGCAGGTAAGACCAAGGGCCACTTGAGAAAAACTAT
>NW_024652966.1:0-200 GCF_008729295.1 Plectropomus leopardus
GTTGTTGGTGTTTCAGTTGTAGTTGGTGTCTCAGTTGTAGTCGTGGGTGTAGTTGTTTGTGTTTCAGTTGAAGTGGCGGTTGTAGTTGTGGTTGGTGTCTCAGTTGTAGTTGTGGTTGGTGTTTCAGTTGTAGTCGTGAGTGTAGTTGTTGTGGTTGGTGTTTCAGTTGTAGTAGTGGGTGTAGTTGTGGGGGTTGTTGT
>NW_024652967.1:0-415 GCF_008729295.1 Plectropomus leopardus
ACTTTGTTATTGTTATCATTTTGTGGGGTTTTTTGTTTCTTTTTTTTTGTTGTTTTTTGTGGGGTTATTTTGTGTTCCCTTGTAGTTGTTTTGTGTGTTTTTGAAGTCGTTTGGATTGCTTTGTGGTAATTTAGTTTCTTATTGGAGAAATTTTGTGTGTCTTTGGTGAAATTTTGGGGTCTTATTTGAGTAATGTGGGTCTTATTGCTGTAATTTTGTGTTTCTTTGTGGTTGTTTTGCCCAATTTTTTTTATATAATTTGTGTCTCTTTGCAGTTCTGTTGCATCTCTTTGTGGTCTTTTTGTGGTCATTTTAAGCCTCTTCTTGGTTGCCATGTGTTATTGTGACAATTTGCAAATTAAAGCCAGGGGTTCCTGCTGACACTTCGGGCCCCTGGGCCTGTGCCTGGTAGCCT
>NW_024652968.1:0-236 GCF_008729295.1 Plectropomus leopardus
TGCAGCTGTTGAAACAGCTTTTTTTGATGTCCAAGCAGTTTAAAATTTTGTGATATTGAACATTTTTTAGACTTCTTAAGCAAACTTTTGAATACCTAACTATGTCAAGTACCTAGGTTTGTTTGTAATGTGATTTATGTTTGATTTTGATAGTCACTCCTCATGTGTCATGTCCTGTTTAACTTCCTGTCTTTGTGTGTTTCTGTCCTGATTTGGTTCACCTGTCCCTCATTAGC
>NW_024652969.1:0-385 GCF_008729295.1 Plectropomus leopardus
AAATTAACAAAATTAAGCACTTTCCCCAGTGTCTTTTAAAGTGAAATATCAGCTGGAAGTTTCCTTTTTACAGGCTGTATAATAACAGTGATAAAAAATCAATTTAAAAAAACTTAAATTAAAGCTGCAAGCAGCAATGAACAGGCCCTCGCACACATGTGAAAAAAAAATTATATTAACCCCCAAATAAATAACGTGTTCTTGAGCTTTCATATATATTTAAATATAAATGATGTGTCTACTAAAAATCCTATGTTAGTTAAACAAGTCAAACAATAATTCATTTTATAAGCATCTTTAAAAAAGTCAGGATTTTTTCCCAGTAATATGGCATCACTTTCTTTCATATCCATGATATGCATTACTGCTCTATTTTAATGTCAAT
>NW_024652970.1:0-206 GCF_008729295.1 Plectropomus leopardus
CCCCCCCACCCCCCACCCTCACGCTATCTTGTCCCCCCCCAAAAAAATAAAGAAGAGAGAACAAATAAAAGTTAAGCAAGAAAACTTGACATGGTGTGCAAGAACCAATTAAACTGTTCTATAGCCTTAAAATGAATAGCAGCATTAATTAATTAGTTCAAAAACAACTTTTAATCACTATATGATCCAATCAGTCATCAGCAATA
>NW_024652971.1:0-200 GCF_008729295.1 Plectropomus leopardus
TTCTATTTGATAGGAGAGGATGGAGGGAGTCAAACAGAAACAGAGGAGGACAGAGAGAAGAGAGATGGAGGAGGAAGCAAGGAGGAAAAGAAGGAAAGGAGACAGGAGGAGGAAGAGGAGGCAGGTAAGCAGGAGAATATGAGCACGGAGGATGGAGAAGAAAGTGAAGAGGAGGAGGCAGAGAAAGTGGGAGTTAAAGG
>NW_024652972.1:0-381 GCF_008729295.1 Plectropomus leopardus
ATGCAAGTTCAGTGGTACATGCGGAGAAAGCACAATATTGGCTTCATAGTGCTGGAGAAAATGTACTCACACGGTGGATTTACAGGAAGGTCCACACATACTGTGGTACAGGCAAAAAGGCCTTTGGGCCTGTATTTGTTACAGATTTCTTATAAATATTTCACCTCAGAGATACCAAAATGTTTGGAATTTACAGCAAAATAAATTATTTAATATTAATTTAATTACATACTATTAAAGGTCTAAAGCAAAAGCATAAAACTGTTTATACAATTTTGAAAAAAAATCTCTAAAATGGCAACAAAAGTGCTTTCAGGAATATTGCAAACATAACAATTACTCATAAAGTTTGGCCAAGATTCCTGATAGACCACAATTCAT
>NW_024652973.1:0-449 GCF_008729295.1 Plectropomus leopardus
TACAGTGGTGACAATATTTACATTAATTAACCCTTTTAAACCTGAACCGACATCACTTTTTGTGATGCATTCGCCTCTTACGGTACCTTTGAAACCTTGGCAAATTGGTTTGATCTTTTTCAAAAACATGGGAAAGAAGGCAGTAAAAGTATCAAGAGAACTATATTAGAAACTTATTATGATTATTTATTTAAATGTATTTTTATAGATTCTTTTTTAAGTAGTTTTCGTTTTTTTATTTCTCTTTTTTGTCTTTTTTTTTTAAACTTTCCCATTTTTGTGTGGTAATTTTCAGGTATTTTCTTGTACTTTTCACGTATTTTTTTTTCTGATTTCTGAGACATTTCTTCTTAAGTCACTCATTGCTTTCTTCCCATGTCTTTGGAAGAAATCAAGCCAATATGCCCAGGTTTCAAAGGCTTAACTGTAAATTGCATAATTCTGCCTAA
>NW_024652974.1:0-529 GCF_008729295.1 Plectropomus leopardus
TCCTGAACTGAGCTGTCCTGGTTTTGCATGTTGTACTTAAAGTTACTAAAAGTAACAAACGTGATGTGTGAGAAAAAGTCCAGCCAAAGTCAGCCTGACACTGCAAACTTCAAACTTCAACTACTTGGAAGTAGTGTTTTTTGTCCAAAGTAAATGCGGGCCAGACTAGATCAATGGCTGAAGGAAGGTTTCTCGAAGATGTCGATGAAGAAAATACTTGTCACTGAAGGGATGACAGTCGCTTTGCAAGCTGAGATATCTAATGCAGTACCGGAGTCTTGCCGAAGAAATCTGAAGAGAACATAAGATTCTGAGGGCTAAATGTATGCTGAACATTCCGTTACATCATAAAGGATAGAATGTGATGTCTTTCAACTCTAAAAATATGACATCGCACTTTGACATCACACTGTGACATCACACTGTGACATCACACTGCGACATCACACTGTGACATCACACTGCATGGTCACATGATCTCTCCCACTCCTGGTCACATGACACACACACACACACACACACACACACA
>NW_024652975.1:0-4885 GCF_008729295.1 Plectropomus leopardus
TGGGTGCCACCCAACTGTGGAATGGTGAAGAGCGGTTTGGAGGAGGATTGTATCTGGGATCCTGCTCGCATCAAGATCATTAAAACCATCAAACCACGTTCAATCCAAACCTCCGGTGGATGTGGTGCAAGGGGCTACAAGTGAGAGCTACAAGATGTTACCAAATTATTTTTGTATGTTAAAATGTATTTTTATATGTTTGGATAAAAAGTAAATGGCATTTGCATTTTTTTCACTGTGTCATTGTAACCAGGAAAATAAATGTTTCATGTTAAATCTGAGTTACGTCTGGTTATGTCGAAAGCAAACTCTGATGAGTATTTTTTTTTTAAATGCTCACCTCTGAAACAACCGATGCTTATACAACATCAGAGGTGAATGAAATGTTGGTGGTGCAAAGATGCAAAACACAAAGACATGATTCACACAGAGGGAGGTAAAGAGACTAAAGCTGAGTCTCCTGGAGGACAAAGATCCAGATCCAAGATGCCTGGGAGAAGATAGTAAAAAGACAGAGAGCAAGGTCAAAGAGTAAAAGGGGAAGAGATAATGTCTATTTTTAGATGTTCACTCAATTAGATATCTTGCACTTTTCTGCAATATGCATGAAATGAAGCTAATCTGGTGGAAAGTGTATTAGGCGAGCGGTGATTGAGCAGAGATTGATAGAACTGCTGGAGCATGTGTGTGTTTATTGCATGGGTCTAATATATGAAGAGCATTTCCTTAAATGATATAAAGGAGGCCCTGCTTGTTTATCATAAGCCACAAAATAATTCCTATATCAAATTACATCATGTCTCTCATCAGTTGGACTAATGCTACTGTGTGACTGGCTGCACTGTGAGGTATATACAAATGCAATTACCTAACTCAGAATTATTCAAACTAACATCTTAAAGTACAAGAAATTGTCAGTTTACCATGTATATAAATGTTATTTTAACATTACATCGTTTGTATTTCAACATGTCGTCTTGGTTTCATAAATTGTTGGTCAACTACAGATTGGTTATTGCCATTGCCAACTGGAACTGAGGGCGAAAAAGGAAACATTTGGTTTTATTGTATTTGATCTTACATTTGTTTTTAAAATTCTTGTTAATTTTATATGTGTGTGTGCGTGTGTGTGTGTGTGTGTGTGTGTGTGTGTGTGTGTGTGTGACATACTTAAAGCTGCATCTGGTGTAAAAGAGATGCTGTACCCCACTAATATTATTATCATTTTTGTATGCTGTTTACTGGAGGTGAAAACATGCAGCCCGGGGCTGTAGAAACGCTGTCTCCGGCCCTGGCAGGGACTCCTGATGCTGCTCCTCTTCACTGGTTCACAAACTGCAGCGACGTCATTTGCTCTAAATGACAAAATAAATGCTTTGACTAAACTGTTGACTCGTTAACGGCCACATGAGGGCCTCCGTGTCCTGTCTGCCGCCTCTAAACCTCTCTCCTCATTTCAAGCCTTTGCCAAATTCCCTCCTCCCTCCCTCCCCCTCCTCCTCCTCCTCCTCCTCTCTGCCTGCCAGTAGCCTCTCTCAGGCCGCGTAGGGGAGCATTCACACCCCGCTGTCGGCGTTTAGCGGATGGGGCTCTCAGCTTGAGCCAGAGGGAGGAGGAGGAGAAAGATGAACGGTAACCCGTGTGCCCGCAGGCTGGCCCGGCGCTCCAAGTCCGCCCTGCTGGTCGCCGCTCTGGCCGTCCTGCTGGTCCAGACTCTCATCGTGTGGAACTTCAGCAGCCTGGACTCTACCGGCGGGGACGGAGGCGCCAGAAGCCGGGAGAAGAGAGAGGACCGAGCCGGGGGGGTTAACAAAGCCGACTGGGAGCACCCTCGGAGGGGGCTGCAGAAGAAGAGCGACCCACCGCCGCTGCTCGGAAAGGCGGCCGTACGGCACAAACTGCAGGCGGTAGGTTTGAATGTTATCATTTTCAGTATTAACGGTGAACTGGCCTGTGTGAGTTTAATTGGGATTTTTACACCTGTGTTTCCTTCACTGGCTGGGAAATGAGCGTTTGTCCCTCAGGGAAACCGCATGGTAGCTACAGAGGAGATGCCACTGAGTGGTTGCAGCTGCTCCTGTTGTTTTGGCATCAACACAATTCGGACGCTTTCGTCCCCTTGTATGGCAAGAAGTGTCGATAGGCCGAACTTAATGTCAAAATCTGCCAATTTAAGGTATCGATTAATGACCAATACATCAGGTAAAATGGAGCTCGCTCGCCTTTCTGGGTGGTTGTAGCCAATATTAAGTTGACGGTGGTCGCTCAAACCGCATTTCAACAGAATTAGAACTTCAAAGCCACAATCAGTGTGTTTGTTTCACCTAATTTTCTGCTCTACTCCATCGTGCTAGCTAACAGTCAGCTTGAGCAGAGGAAAATATTGATGTTTCCTAAAGCAAGAGCCGATTATTGATGATATACACGCCGAATGCAAGAGTAAAGCTGATTTTGTCCTAAAATATCTTAATTCTTGCTCTCCGTTATATGGCAATTTGGAGAAAATCAAAACAATATATAAATAGTGTTTTTGTTAACGGAGTTTGGTTTGACGTTTCTCCACTCAACAGGCAAGTGTCTCGCCTGTAGAGTGTCATTTTCGTTACATATTTTTTATGAATCCATTAATTTCAAACCTTAACAGTCACTTCAGCTTCTCATATTAACCACAGCACAGAATGAGTAACTGTAAGGGATAAAACTGTTAAATGAGAGCATGTTCCTAGATTTGTGATTTAGGGGTTTAATTAAAACTCTTCTCTTGGTGATATTAAGGGACCCTACAGACACCTCAGGATACTGGGAAATGATTAAGCCATTTTTATTAATGAAAATTGCTCCCTTCTGATATAAGCTTGTAAAAAGACAATGGTAATTCAAATCTACAGGGGGAAAAAATTATTGTGTTGCCTGCCAAGGCAAAGTTTAAAATTCTTTCTTCAGCTCAGTATGCATCCTTTCCCTCACCTGTCAAGCTTGCCCACTCTGTATATGTATTTGGCCTACGTTCATCTAAAGTCTAATCACATGTTCAGGATCTGGAGATTCCTCAGTGTTTTCCTGTTCAGGAAATACTGTTATGTGTGTGTGTTTCTTTACCCGGTGGGATCCAGGTGTTCTCTCATGCTGTGAAGACATGAATGTACTGTACTCTGTGAGTCTGTGTGTGAGAGAGGCAGAGACGTGGGCTGTATTGCAGGCATCCCTTTTTTTACGTCCTTTCATTACAGTTAACCGGATGCCCTGTGATCTTCCCTCCGTGTGTGTGTGTGTGAGTGTGTGACTGTGTGTGTGAGCGAGTGGTGATAATATTATGTCCTGACAGTTATTGGCTTTTAAAACGGTAGAGATACATGCCAGCACTTTTTATAGGACAGAAGTTTGGGAGGGGAAGAGAGACGGAGGGAAAGAAAAAAAAGGATAAGATGAAACACAGAAAGAATGTGAGAGAAATGATGAATTAAGACATGGCTTAGCAGGGAACGAACATCAGTGTGTTTATTACTCAGTTAAGGGTGTTAGAATGACAAAGACCAGATTTGATGTTGAATCAAAACCACAGTGGCAGTTTTTTTTTAAATTGTCTTTTAATTTGACTATTTTTACAACCTGAACCCTTAAAACATTCAGCCAGCAACTCTGGATAAACCAGAAATCCCTGCTCTTTTTATGTAACTTTCACTTTCTCTCCTTGTTCCTCTTCTGTCGTTCCATAATGTGTCCGACTGTTTTGCGATAAGTGCCTTTTTTTTTGCCTGTGCTGATACATTTTAACCTCAGTATATGTTTTGAGTACACTCGATCAACTCTGAGCACTTGGAGACGATTTTGCTGTTCTTATCGGTAGTAGAGTTAAGAATGAAGGCCTGCAAGTGACACTTACTTTCATGATCAAATATTCTGCTGATTACATTCTTTTTGTCCAAAAAACATAACAAAATATGTCAAAATGTCTATCAGAGACATTAAAGACATCTTCGATGTCAACCTGCCCTGTTTTGTCCAACCAACAGTCCAAATCCCCCAAATATTTAGTATATGATCCTTGAGGACAAAAAGTAGCACATCATCCAAATTAAAAATTTGGGACCAGATTAAGTTTCAAATTTGTTGCAAAAGCTGAAACTTGTCTTTGTGTCAGCCTGCATCACCTACATGATTCTAACTTGACAGAAACAAAATAAAACTCTTGCTGGTAATCTAGTCAGTAAATCCACTTTTAAAACAATCACCAGCTCAGATTAGGTCAAAATAAATCCTTAATTCATCAATTTGAATGTAACAAACGTGCCGACATTCCCCACAGTCTCTTTCTGCAGTTGCTAGCCACCAGCTGTTTACAGTCCTGTAACTTCTCCCTCCACCACTAGGTGTCGCTGTGTCTTTCACCTCAGCTGCCTGTTGCACCTCTAGAGATCAAAAGCTCTGATGGTGTGTGCTGTGCACTACGTGAAATTAGTTTGATAGAAAGAGGAGCACCCGTATTCATGACGATATTGAAAAACATACCTTTGGGATATCTAAATACCGCAGCAAAACCGTGATACCGCCCAAGCCTAATGAACAGTAAGGCCTTCACTGCCCCTGGCGTTCTGCTGCTCCACTGGGGCCAAGATTATGCTTTGTGCTCCGAGAGCATGAGGTGCAATCAATAATATTATATATATTCCAACAGCGCTCCCAATAAACAGTCCGGTTCCAAAACCGTAAAATCAATACGATGCGGCAGATGTTTAATCGTGGCCGGCTGCCACAAATAAATGAATGTGTAGGAAAACCTGCAATTATTTTCTTTTGTTCAACTAATTTCAGATATTAGAAACAAGTTTATAGGTTTTCAGATACCTGGAATTAGCCTTTGTGCTGTGCTATATAGCAGTCAAAA
>NW_024652976.1:0-288 GCF_008729295.1 Plectropomus leopardus
GGTGGAGGCTGTTGTGTCAGTTTTGGTCTCATACAGTAATGACTACTTTGAGTTTAAAGTTCGGAGCATTTACTCATGCAACAGGCAGGTAAATGTTACATATAAGAGTAGCAGTCATCTCATCATTAACTACGCAGCCTGTGATCCCCAACCAAAACGGAGCCCACCCTGTGACATCATCAAATGATCTTTTTCATTTCCTGTACTGCTGTGTTTTTTTTCTGGATCTGCCCTCATGTTATCATCTGAAATGATGTAGCTGAGAAACTTGACCTCTATTTTCCTAAA
>NW_024652977.1:0-312 GCF_008729295.1 Plectropomus leopardus
TTAAAATTTTACCAACAGTAAATACTAAGCAACTGGCAAGGAGGAACAATGCCTTTTGTTTTCCATAGGAAATATAAGATAGCAATCACTGAGGATTGGTGCAATGATACAAAAGCAGAAGTTTCTTAACAGCTAGAAATAATAAAATAAATAAATAAATAAAATAAGTATACAAATGTCAAAAACAAAACAAAATGAGGAATACTCAAAATATAATCTGCTGAAAAAAAATCAAAAAATGTTGCAAATTAGGTTAATGGGAACATTTTTTGAGCCACTAGTGCACCTTGGAGATATTTTACTCCATTTACT
>NW_024652978.1:0-284 GCF_008729295.1 Plectropomus leopardus
GTCATAAAGTAGTGTTGGCAGGCAGGCATTTCCTTCCAAGGTGAGCTGAAACAATGTGAAATAAAATAACGCCTACTTATTTAAGTCTGGGTCACTATTACTGCAGCATTTATATTTCTTTAACCCTTTGAAACTTGAGGAAATTGGTTTGAATTCTTTTAAAAATATGTGGCAGTGAGCAACTTAACAAGAAATTAGTAAAAAAGTTACAAGAAAATGACCTGAAAATAAGCACAAAAACAAAAGCAAAAAACAAACAAGAAAATAACAGGAAAATAGTGCAG
>NW_024652979.1:0-454 GCF_008729295.1 Plectropomus leopardus
ATGCAAGTTCAGTGGTACATGCGGAGAAAGCACAATATTGGCTTCATCGTGCTGGAGAAAATGTACTCACACGGTGGATTTACAGGAAGGTCCACACATACTGTGGTACAGGCAAAAAGGCCTTTGGGCCTGTATTTGTTACAGATTTCTTATAAATATTTCACCTCAGAGATACCAAAATGTTTGGAATTTACAGCAAAATAAATTATTTAATATTAATTTAATTACATACTATTAAAGGTCTAAAGCAAAAGCATAAAACTGTTTATACAATTTTGAAAAAAAATCTCTAAAATGGCAACAAAAGTGCTTTCAGGAATATTGCAAACATAACAATTACTCATAAAGTTTGGCCAAGATTCCTGATAGACCACAATTCATTATAGATACATTAAAATACAGACATGAAAAAACTATTTATGTACTAATTATTTTAGGAAAACATGTGTGTGCC
>NW_024652980.1:0-227 GCF_008729295.1 Plectropomus leopardus
TATTTTATTTTTTAATCTAAGTGGTCAATTGTAAAAAAAAAAAAAAAAAAAAAAACTTCAATCCATACAGTTTGACCCTAAAAAACAACGATTGTGTAAGACAAGGCAAGCATGCAGGCGGAGAATGAAAAACAATATAAACCGCCCAAAGGCTGAGTCTATACTGAGCAGTGGTAGTACACAACCATTACACCACAACAACCACAAAACAACCACTTCACCTTAGA
>NW_024652981.1:0-228 GCF_008729295.1 Plectropomus leopardus
TATTTTATTTTTTAATCTAAGTGGTCAATTGTAAAAAAAAAAAAAAACAAAAACATCTTCAATCCATACAGTTTGACCCTAAAAAACAACGATTGTGTAAGACAAGGCAAGCATGCAGGCGGAGAATGAAAAACAATATAAACCGCCCAAAGGCTGAGTCTATACTGAGCAGTGGTAGTAAACAACCATTACACCACAACAACCACAAAACAACCACTTCACCTTAGA
>NW_024652982.1:0-368 GCF_008729295.1 Plectropomus leopardus
ATCATACTAAATCATTATCGTAGTGTTAGTTTAAAAAATGCAATCAGGTTGTTTCCTAAATTGTTCAGCCCTATTACTGTTGTAAAGGAAAAAAAAAAACATTTAAGATGTATTGGTTTCTGTGTTTTTATTCTTTTTTTTTTTTTTTTTTTTACCTGCATTGAGATTCTTGTCACATGTACTTTGTTTTTTGTTAATTTAGTTAATGTTAGCTTGCTAACACGCTAAACTAAGTAAAGGTAAACATACTAACTATTACCTGCCAAACATTAGTGTGTTAACATTATCCAGCCTCTGTGAAATTGTTACTGTGCTTACTAGTTTTTTAAGTGTCTAACTTTTTAGTCTCACTCACAAACTCAGCGTCA
>NW_024652983.1:0-530 GCF_008729295.1 Plectropomus leopardus
TCCCACTGAATTTAACGAGGATTGCTCAAAGATAACTTAAATTATACGTTTCCTTGCAAATCCAACAATTTGCTAAAACCTTTTGATTGATGGTGGACATGTTTGTTTTTTTTTTTATTACCGATTTAGCTCATTTGTAATAAGAATGTGATTTTTTTTTTGCCACAAGGCAGTATGCAAAATTTGGTATTGATGGAGTCGGAGGCCACAAAAGTCTATCAATATTATTTTCTTAACATTATGCAAAAAAGGGAAAAAACCCCACAATGCTCAAAACTCTAAAACATAATATAATTTAAAATAAAAATAAACATAATAATGATTTGGCTCACCGTCTGAATCTGCCGATCGTGGCTTTAAAGTGAAATACCAACTTTGGCCTGAAAATTTTCCAACAACATGCTTTAATTCTTTGAAACTTGTCAATTTTGCCCTGGTTTTGGCTATTGTCAGGATTATCTTAGATTATCTTAGAGTTTCTTGGAAAGCATCATCCAAGCAAAGTGGGAATAAGTAAAAGCAAAATCAAA
>NW_024652984.1:0-308 GCF_008729295.1 Plectropomus leopardus
TACATTTATTACATTATTCTTCAGTAAAATATAAACATTACAGTGAAGTATTTGCCCTAAAAGCATCAAGATTTAGAGTATTTTACTGCACTTCAGAAAAAAACTGGTACACTGCTATTAATATTTGGCTGCATTTTTACAGCAATTTGTTACAGTGTTGCAGTGATTAATAATAATCTATAATCTTATTTATGTAACCCTTTGAAATTTGGGCTAATCGGCTTTATTTTAAACACATAACATGAAAAGAAAGTAATGAGCAGCAAAAGAAATGACAGAGAAGTTAGTAAGAAATCTGTGAAAATGTT
>NW_024652985.1:0-259 GCF_008729295.1 Plectropomus leopardus
GAATGTTTAATACATTTTTACCATAACTGAACAAACTACAAGACGGAGATAAATGTTTTCCTGCAGAAAGCCAAACACAAATAATTTAAAATAAATAAACAAATCACAAAATCATGGGACTTCTTCAATTTACAGTATTTGACATAATTTTCGTACAGAATGATATTATTTGTAAACTGAGACAATATAGGGCTAGTAATAAGAGAACATTTAGGGGAAAAAACGAAATTAACTTTTTTTTGGTTGTTCTTTTCCCCCA
>NW_024652986.1:0-4882 GCF_008729295.1 Plectropomus leopardus
CTCCACTTTGACCCCTCTGGATGCTCCGTCTGCTGGATTTGAAGCTGTATCCACGTACCTCCACTGAGCAGGGTGAGATGATTTCAGTATCTCTGAAACACGATTGGCAACAAACACCTTAAATCTGGAGCTTTCATTGTTAATATATTTCAACACAGAAGCACTATCAGTCCAAAACACAGATTCCTGAAGACTCATGTGCAGCTTTTTCTTCCACAGGAAATCCATGCGGCTAGCCATTGTTGCAGCAATCAGTTCCATTCTTGGAATTGTAACTGTCTTCAGTGGGGCAACACGAGACTTTCCCATGATGAAAGCACTGTGCATTTGGAAGTGGTCATTCTGTAGCAGCAGATAAGTGACTGTACCATAGCCTTCCTCAGAAGCATCGCAGAAATGGTGGAGTTGCGCAGTAATAACGTCTCCAAACTCCAGAGGTTTTAAACACCTGGGCAGCTCAAAATTGTCCAGCAGGTGGAACCCTTGCACCCACTTAAGCCACTTTTTGGAGACAGTCTCTGGTATCTGGTCTCATCCCAGCCAACTCCTTTTCTGCACAAATCCCTCAAAATCCTTTTTGCCGTCAAAACAAGGGGACTTAACATGCCGAGAGGGTCATAAACAGTACTGACAGTAGAAAGGATGCCCCTGCGGTTGAGTGGTCTATCCTTCCATACAATTTTGAACTTGAAGGCGTCCGACTTGATACACCACTCTACACCCAGCACTCTTTCCACGGGCACAAACTCCCGGTCCAGGTCCAACTGCTTCACACTTTTAGCTCTGCGGGGCTCTGGGATGGCCTTTAGCACTTCAGGTCTGTTACTGTGCCATTTAGTCAAACAGAATCCCCCTTTAGTGCACAGAGACATGAGCTCCTGACAGCGGGTCAGTGCTTCCTCTTCTGTTGCAACAGCCACCAAACAATCATCCACATAAAAGCAGTGCTGCAGCTTGTCCACTGTCTCCTTCTTATGCTCATGACCAAAGTCCTCTGCACATTTCCTAAGGGCAAAATTGGCGCAGCTAGGGGAGGATGTAGCTCCAAAAAGATGTACCTTCATCCTATATTCACGTGGTTCCTGGGTCAAGTCTCCTTGTGGCCACCAGAGGAATCGCAGCAGATCGGCATCATCTGGGGGCACATGCACTTGATGAAACATAGCTTCTATATCAGCCATGATGACCACAGGGTCCCTCCTGAACCTGGTCACAACCCCAATTAGTGAGCTGGTTAGATCGGGCCCTTGCAACAGCTCTTCATTCAGAGATTGTCCTTTGTAACTGGCACCACAATCAAACACACAACACCATAGTGCGGTATATACCAGACCCTGCCATCACTTCTTTCCAGCTCTGCATCAGGAACTCTTTCAGCGTAGCCTTTGTCCAGCAGATCATTAATAAAGGTGTTATACTCCTCGTAAAACACTGGATCCCTCTGGAGCCTCCTCTTCAAATGGCTTTGACGCTATTCCACTACTTTCCTGTTATTTGGCAAGCTGATGTTTGAATTTTTCAAAGGCAGGGCGACCTGGTACTGACCATTGATGTGTTTGGCTGACTTTGTGACCATGTCCATGAACCTCAGGTCTTCTCTGGACAGACCCACTTGTTCCTCCACAGCAGATTCTGGAAAGTCAATCTTAAATTGCTGGTGCCACAGTTCATCCAAATTTACAATGGACACACGATTCACAGTCACTGTCTGCTCACAGTAATTGGCCTCGCCACCATTTCCTGTTAGTGGTCCATTTACCGTCCAGCCCAGCGCCGTCCTTATAGCGTAGGGTCCATTATGCTCACTGCGGATGACTTCCAACGGTTCCATGGCTCGTGGGACATTTGTTCCAATCAGCAACTCAATTCCAGCCTCAATCTGTGGTAAGGAGATGTGTTTTAAATATGGCCACCTTGTCAGATCCTTATTTGTGGGTATGTTTGCTTTATGTACCGGCATTGACAACTGAGTGTATGCCTTTGGCAACTCAATGAAACAGTCATCTTCAAGTGCTGCCACCTCCAGCTCTGGCACGATGTAACTACTGACCACCTTCTCCTGCCCCATGGTCCTGAGAAGAATGTTGGCTCTCTTTCCAGACAAATTGAGCTTCTGCTTCAGACTCTCAGTACAGAAGACTGCAGTGCTTCCCTGGTCCAAAAAAGCATACGTGAAAATGATTTTATTGCCCTTCTTCGCTTTCACTTGGACCGGCACAATAGGAAGCTTGCAGTCCATCTCACCAGCCCCTGTAAGCCCACTGGAAACCAAAGTACCGTCCACTGTAACCTGGACGCTTCTCTCAGCCGGTTCTGCAGTTGCCACACTATCCTTATGGAGCACAGTCGGGTGTCTTTGGCCACACTTTGAGCAGGAAATCTCCCTTTGGCAATTTTTGCTGATGTGCCCTATACACAGGCAGCGAAAACAAGCACCATTCTCCTTCAGGAAGTCAATTTTCTCTTTGTGTGCCATTTTTTCCAACCGTGCACACACATCCAATGTGTGTCCTCCTGTGCAGCAAGGACAGATCTTTTTGGCTGATGGTTTTGTGTCTACGGCTTTGTTCACAGATTGAGCTGTTCTCTCCACACGATTCACTGTGGTAGCAAAGCTGGTTCCCCTGATGCTGGAGCGAGGATGAGGTTTGTGTTTGATTTGTTTGGTTAATACAGCGGTATCCTGAATGTTTCCAAACACAGGGTCTGTCAAGATTTTCACTTGTTTTTCAACAAAGTTGGCAATGTCCACAAACCGTGCTCTCTTATTGTACGTTTCCTGTAGGTCACATGCGTGGCACCTCCAGCGGTCTCTCAGTTTGTACGGCAGTTTTTTGATGATTTCCAACATGTTTGTGGGTGTGTCCAGATCATTTAAATACTGCACATCCTCCATAGCGTTGCAGCATCCACACAGAAAGAGGCTATACTCCTGTAGGGCCTTCACGTCCTCTGTTTTGATAGTGGGCCATACCAAAGCCTTCTCCATATATGCTGCTGCCACCTTCTGCTCATTACCATAATGCTCTTTCAATAGAGCCTTCGCCCTCAGATATCCTCTGTCCGACTCCATGTGCTGGCAGCTCCTCACCAGCTCCTTTGCATGCCCTTTGGTGTACTGTTCAAGGAAATAGAGTCTGTCACAGTTGTTGTGGGTGTTTTGCTCAACTCCATTTTCAAAAGCTTTAAAAAACGAATGGTATTTGAGTGGATTGCCATCGAAAATGGGAATTTCCCTTTTTGGGAGGGCTGAGAGGCATTGCTGTCGCATTAAGAGTGTTGTAATTTCGTTTTGTTTTCTCATTATGTCCAGCACACTGTCATTTTGTGATGAGTCAGTTTGTGTAACATTGGTCACCTGATCTTCAGGAGCCATTAGATAACGTTGGAGCATGTAAGATGGACCTGGGAGATGTTCTTCATCAGGTAAGTGAGTGACCTCTGGCTTCACAGCTGAGAGCTGTGTGGTTTCAATTGCACAGGGTTTTGGTTTAACTGACATTGATGGGACAAATTCTGTGGCGTTGACATTAAGTTGTTGTTTTGAACGTGTCCTTCACAATATGAGTTCATCCCATCTGAAACCTTTGACCTTGATTTACTGCCATCGCTGCCTTTTAATTTTATAACACTTAGTTTTGCCATTTCCTCAGCGATTTTATTTTCCAGTAAAAGCTGTTCTCTTCTTTTGCGTAGCTTTAACGCCTCTTCATCCAATGCATGCTTTTCCTTTAATGCCTTTTGTTTTGCTACCAAAATTGCAAGGTTTGCTTCTGTTTTTAAGAAAGCAGATGAAAGTGAGGCTGAGGATGAAGAGTAATGTGAGCGTGATCTCTTGGTTGCATTTGAGACACTATCACAGGGCTGTAGTTCATCCTGAGGATCTTTAGTGGGAACAGGTACTGGAGGGTGAGCAACAGACAAATTTTTGCTCTTTTCATTAGGAACTTGTTCCACATGGTTCATTTCCTTTGGTTTCTCAGTGGTGTTTGTCCGAAGTGGTGATTTATTTGAATTTTCATGAGGATTTTCCTTTATCCATTTTTCCACTTGTTCCTTGAATGCATCACTGTAATCCATAATGCTAGAAAACCACTCGTTTTGTTTTTTTACCTTCATCATCAGGAAGCAGTGGCATTAACTCATTGTGCAGGTCAGTGACCCTTTTACACAGTGCCTTCAAGTTATTCACTTGTGAGGGAATTTCATTTGCATTTTCTTTTGATTTCATGTGCACTTTTATTTGCGGAATAAGTGCTTTGACTTTATTAAGGGCACTTTTGCGCTCATGTTGCAACCGTTCGATTTTATTTTCCAGAGCTTTGGCCATCAGTTTGATTTGCCTTTTTTCTTTTTCCATGTTTGGACATTAAACAACAGCGTTTATTTGACTCTTTCCTTTAGATTGTATTTTGTACGAGGCAACGCAATCACATTTCATTCAAGAGCAACGCATTCAAAATCCATCCATAGACATTGCATTTTATTCATTGACAGAGCAAATTCGATCCAAACCTTTCAATAAGCAATAGGCCTTCAGACAACATCAGCTGCCACTTATTTATTCCACAAAGTCCTGACATCACAATCCAATAAAGCACGGAGAAAGTTGCGCCACCCTCAATGCGCCAATACGACCAGCAACATCCGTTTAATACATCGTCTTCATTTGGCACAGTGCATTCCAATCGAGGTGGATTCCTTAATCCACAAACATTTACAGGTTCAGGCCTACCTGTTCCCAGGTGAATGGATGGCGTGGTGTGACACTTAGCTGTGGCTCCTTTGTTCTGGGGCTAGTCGGTGCGTGGTGACTTGGTTCTTTCTGGTGCGGCTTGATGATTTTCATTAAACGCCTGTTTTTTTTGTTGACAAAATGTTG
>NW_024652987.1:0-344 GCF_008729295.1 Plectropomus leopardus
CTATCTTGTTTCTAAAGACTCCCCCGACACTTTACACCAGCAGGTTATGTCACAGATGAAGTGCTCCAGCTGATGGCGGCACTTATCTGTTTCACAATGGCTTCGTTGCATAACCTGCACCTCAAGCCAGAACTGTTTCTGGATCCTTGTTGGCATGTAAATGAAAAATGACATCATTTTAATATGTCAACTGTGACTGAATTCACAACTCGAAGGCAGAGGAGCTCAGTTTAAAGGGGAACATCGCCGACAACCAGGTCTGCTTTACTACAGTGTGCGGAGCGTGTGCAGATGAACAGAGTTCAGCTTCCCCTCTATCAAAATCTGTTCCCCTGTTGAGTAGC
>NW_024652988.1:0-205 GCF_008729295.1 Plectropomus leopardus
TTAATTAACCCATTAACCCCCCTTTGGGTCGCTAATTAAGTCAGCCATAAATTATAATAATTATTTTATTTATTTAGCACGTTTTAAAAACTGCTTTTACATAGTGCTTTGACAGACAAAGCAAAAGCAGAAAAGGGCACACTGAAGGGAATGTAGCAACAGAAAACAAGGCAGACCTACCAAACATAAGCAAGACAAAATTGTG
>NW_024652989.1:0-425 GCF_008729295.1 Plectropomus leopardus
AAGTGTTAACAGTTGAATAACAGCCTGATTTATAAATGAGGAGCTGTCGATGCTCTGCACGAGGGCACCTTTCTGCAGGTTTCATCACAAGAATCAGACGCAGAGCCACCAGCTCGCTTCCCTGCGTGACGGAGGATCCAGGTGTGCTGCAGCTGCAGGTTTGCTTTCAAAAAGCCTCCCAGCTGCCGTCATACAGAAGTTTTAATATCGGAAGGTGAGCCGGCGCTCATTGTGTGGCCACATGTCAGCCTGCGATTCAGAGATTCACCCTGAAATTCTCTGCAGTCTTGAGTTAAAGCTGGTTTGTGGGAGGTGACGTAAGGTAACAAAAAATACAGTATAATTTGCGAAAATTTAAAGCAAACAATGGCATTGGCAAAAAAAAATCTGAAAATAAGCTTTAGAGTGGGAGACTCATTAAAAAT
>NW_024652990.1:0-299 GCF_008729295.1 Plectropomus leopardus
TTGACCTGTTACCTGCTCACTTGTCCACCTGTAACCTGTTGACCTGTAACCTGTTGACCTGTCACCTGTTGACCTGTTACCAGTTGACCTGTTACCTGTTGACCTGTTACCTGTTGACCTGTTGACCTGTTGACCTGTTACCTGTTGACCTGTAACCTGTTGACCTGTTACCTGTTGACCTGTAACCTGTTGACCTGTCACCTGTTGACCTGTTACCTGTTGACCTGTTACCTGTTGACCTGTAACCTGTTGACCTGTTGACCTGTTACCTGTTGACCTGTAACCTGTTGACCTGTAAC
>NW_024652991.1:0-261 GCF_008729295.1 Plectropomus leopardus
ATCTGCTCAGGCTGCAAAGTGTTAAAATGAATCCAACATATTATTAGCAAGGATAAACAGTCCTGTTCTCAAACAAACAACCAAAAATCAACCCATTTTATTTTCAGTACACAACATTGATTACTGCCTGACTGTTACACATGAATCCTTGTGCAATGGATCCATAATGTGAAAATATATGCAACTGTCTATATTTTTTAATTTTTTAAATTTGAATAGGGTACTATTCATGCACCAAATAAAGGTTTGTTGATGTATGGC
>NW_024652992.1:0-403 GCF_008729295.1 Plectropomus leopardus
TTCAATATTGAGGAAGTGATTTAATTAGAAAAAAAAACTACTATTACCAGTATTTTCCAGTTACACCCACTCAAATGTCACAATTAGCTTGTTTTCTCTTTTTTTTGTTTTTGTTATTATTGCAAATTGGAAATACTTGTGTTTTGGACTGTTGGTGACACAAAACAATGCTTCCAATCTGGATTAATTGTTACTGGCATTTTTCACAATTTTCTTACATTTTTGGACTAAACCATGCACTGGTTTATTATTGTTTCCAAACCTTCAATACTATTATGGTGTGTATCTCTGTTTGTTTTTTGGCTAAAGCTGAGAATCCCTCCTTAAAAGAATGTCATTGTGTGGAGTCCTGGTGCATCACACACTATTTACAGCTACGCTACAGGGATCGTGTTGCAGCATA
>NW_024652993.1:0-676 GCF_008729295.1 Plectropomus leopardus
TATAAGTGAATGGTAAACGGGAAGCTAATTCACGCACTCCAAAATATAGGAAAACAAATATCACTGAAGACTTTATTGTAGCTGCTAAATCACTGAAAAAGTCAACATGTTTCAAGCACTGTAGGTTTTTGTCAGGGATTTTAAGAAAGCGGAAAATTTAATTGCATGCATTCACAATAAGTCAGTTTCTGATTAGATTGTCTTTTAAGGTAGAATTATGTTTTGGGTTCAGGGTTTTAGCAGCAAAGCCTATTAAGAAAAATATTCTGCAGGCCTAATGCTGTATATAAACAGCGCCTGGAGTTATTAAGATAAGCCTTTATGGAACCCCAGAGAGGAAATTCAGGTGTTGCAGCAGCACAAAGACAGTAATAAGTACAGATTAATAGAGAAGTAAAAATAAGAATAAATAAATAGCAAGTATACAACTAGTATGAGAGCAGAAGTAAATATAAGAACTATAAAACAGCAATTAAAATCAAACTTAAGAGAAAATTTGACAAGTTACATAAAGTGACATGTAACATGTACTCATGATATCTGCATGGTCATTGATGAATGAAAAGACATATAACAGGTTTTCACACATGATCTGTTGGTTGTTATATAAGTGAGAAACGGTTTTGAAAGACCCGTGCTTCCAGTCTGTCTCCAAAGTGCATCATCTAAAAAAAAA
>NW_024652994.1:0-257 GCF_008729295.1 Plectropomus leopardus
TAACCATGTACTTTTGTTACATCCCAGCATTGGTTGCTATGTGATTTTGTGCCTAATCCTAATGACCTGCTTTACTTACCTAAATATAATAATGTGCTTTTATTGCCTAAACACAACTACGTGCTTTTGTTGACATCCCAGCATTAGTTGCCATGTGCTTCATATGGTTTTGTTGCCCAGTCCTAACCATGTGCTTTTGTTGCCTGTACATAACCACATGCTTTTGTTGCCTAATCTTAACATTATGCATTTTTTGC
>NW_024652995.1:0-240 GCF_008729295.1 Plectropomus leopardus
GCCCTCATTGGTTGGTTTGCTGATTAGGTTTAGGAATAAAAAATGAGAGGAAGGTTGAATGACTACTTAGTCATGTCCTTCTGTCTGGGAGAAACGGCCCTCTGCAACAGTGAGTGTTATTAAGAGAAATGGGCATTCACGTCCCCCAAGTGGGACACTTGGTGACAAGCCTCCCTCATTATCTAAAACATGTGCACTTGCCCCACCCAATAAAACTATTAAGTTTAATTTAAATGAAAT
>NW_024652996.1:0-314 GCF_008729295.1 Plectropomus leopardus
ATTAGAGGCAATAAAGAGAAGTTAAGGAGTTATTTCAGGAGCCCCTCGTTTTCTCACAGACTGTGTAAATATATTTGAATCCAAATTTTAGGCAAGACCCAAATTGAGTCCCTGGTGCCACAGTCCTTCACAGTGTGGACCTGGTTTGGACTGGACAACAGGCTGATAAATCACCTGTCATGGTGCCTCCATATAACGGCTGCATATCAGCTATGGCCGTCAGCAGCAAATATTCGGTTTGCGGGTTGTTGAGGTGCCACTCGATCTTTGGGTCATTACTGTACTGAACCAGAGCTGCAGAAAAGACACAGCAA
>NW_024652997.1:0-4645 GCF_008729295.1 Plectropomus leopardus
CCTTAATGTAGCATGTCGAAAAAATGACCAAAGAAGCAAGGCTATAGTATGGCAAAACTGTCAAAAAATGACCTGTCCAAAAAATGGCTGAAAGCACCTCAAAACAACATAAAATAGCATGCTAAGACATGCCGTAGCATTAGAATGTCAAAATATGGACAAAAACACCTTAAATTAGCATGTTTTAAAAAATGACCAAAAAAGCAAGGCTATAGTATAGCAAAAATGTCAAAAAATGACCTGTCCAAAAAACAGTAAAAAACACCTCAAAACAGCATAAAATAGCATGCTAAAACACGCCATAGCATTGGATGTTGTAAAAACGTCCAAAAACACCTTAATATAGCATGTCAAAAAAATGACCAAGAAAGCAAGGCCATAGTATGGCAAAAATGTCAAAAAATGACCTGTCCAAAAAATGGCTGAAAGCACGTAAAAACAGCATAAAATAGCGTGCTGAGACACGCCATAGAATTGGACGTTGTAAAAACGTCCAAAAACAGTTTAATATAGTATGTCGAAAAAATGACCAAAAAAGCAAGGCTATAGTATGGCAAAAATGTCAAGTCAAAAAATGACCTGTCCAAAAAATGGCTGAAAGCACCTCAAAACAGCATAAAATAGCGTGCTGAGACACGCCATAGCATTGGATGTTGCAAAAACGTCCAAAAACACCTTAATGTAGCATGTCGAAAAAATGACCAAAGAAGCAAGGCTATAGTATGGCAAAACTGTCAAAAAATGACCTGTCCAAAAAAATGGCTGAAAGCACCTCAAAACAGCATAAAATAGCATGCTAAGACATGCCGTAGCATTAGAATGTCAAAATATGGACAAAAACACCTTAATTTAGCATGTTGAAAAAAAATGACCAAAAAAGCAAGGCTATAGTATGGCAAAAATGTCAAAAAATGACCTGTCCAAAAAACAGTAAAAAACACCTAAAAACAACATAAAATAGCATGCTAAGACACGCCATAGCATTAGAATGTCAAAATAAGGGACAAAAACACCTTTAATATAGCATGTCGAAAAAATGACCAAAGAAGCAAGGCTATAGGCTATAGTATGGCAAGGTGTCAAAAAGTGACGTGCCCAAAAATGGCTGAAAGCACCTAAAAACAGCATAAAAATAGCGTGCTGAGACACGCCATAGCATTGGATGTTGCAAAAACATCCAAAAACACCTTAATTAACATGTCGAAAAATGACCAAAGAAGCAAGGCTATAGTATGGCAAAAATGTCAAAAAAATGACCTGTCCAAAAAAACAGTAAAAAACACCTAAAAACAACATAAAATAGCATGCTAAGACACGCCATAGCATTAGAATGTCAAAATATGGACAAAAACACCTTAATTTAGCATGTCGAAAAAATGACCAAAAAGCAAGGCTATAGGCTATAGTATGGCAAATGTCAAAAAAGTGACGTGCCCAAAAAATGGCTGAAAGCACCTAAAAACAGCATAAAATAGCGTGCTGAGACACGCCATAGCATTGGATGTTGCAAAAACGTCCAAAAAAAACCTTAATGTAGCATGTCGAAAAAATGACCAAAGAAGCAAGGCTATAGTATGGCAAAACTGTCAAAAAATGACCTGTCCAAAAAATGGCTGAAAGCACCTCAAAACAGCATAAAAAAGCGCGCTGAGACACGCTATAGCATTAGAATGTCAAAATATGGACAAAAACACCTTAATTTAGCATGTTCAAAAAAATGACCAAAAAAGCAAGGCTATAGTATGGCAAAAATGTCAAAAAATGACCTGTCCAAAAAACAGTAAAAAACACCTAAAAACACATAAAATAGCATGCTAAGACACGCCATAGCATTAGAATGTCAAAATATGGACAAAAACACCTTAATTTAGCATGTCGAAAAAATGACCAAAGAAGCAAGGCTATAGGCTATAGTATGGCAAAAATGTCAAAAAAGTGACGTGCCCAAAAAATGGCTGAAAGCACCTAAAAACAGCATAAAATAGCGTGCTGAGACACGCCATAGCATTGGATGTTGCAAAAACGTCCAAAAACACCCTTAATATAGCATGTCGAAAAAATGACCAAAGAAGCAAGGCTATAGTATGGCAAAAATGTCAAAAAATGACCTGTCCAAAAAATGGCTGAAAGCACCTCAAAACAGCATAAAAAAGCGCGCTGAGACACGCCATAGCATTAGAATGTCAAAATATGGACAAAAACACCTTAATTTAGCATGTTGAAAAAAATGACCAAAGAAGCAAGGCTATAGTATATGGCAAAAATGTCAAAAAATGACCTGTCCAAAAAACAGTAAAAACACCTAAAAACAACAACATAAAATAGCATGCTAAAGACACGCCATAGCATTAGAATGTCAAAATATGGACAAAAAACACCTTAATTTAGCATGTCGAAAAAATGACCAAAGAAGCAAGGCTATAGGCTATAGTATGGCAAGGTGTCAAAAAGTGACGTGCCCAAAAATGGCTGAAAAGCACCTAAAAACAGCATAAAATAGCGTGCTGAGACACGCCATAGCATTGGATGTTGCAAAAAACGTCCAAAAAAAACCTTAAATTAGCATGTCGAAAAAAAAAAATGACCAAAGAAGCAAGGCTATAGTATGGCAAAACTGTCAAAAAATGACCTGTCCAAAAAATGGCTGAAAGCACCTCAAAACAGCATAAAATAGCGTGCTGAGACACGCCCAATAGCATTGGATGTTGCAAAAACGTCCAAAAACACCTTAATATAGCATGTCGAAAAAATGACCAAAGAAGCAAGGCTATAGTATGGCAAAAATGTCAAAAAATGACCTGTCAAAAAATGGCTGAAAGCACCTCAAAACAGCATAAAAAATAGCATGCTAAGACATGCCGTAGCATTAGAATGTCAAAATATGGACAAAAACACCTTAATTTAGCATGTCGAAAAAATGACCAAAAAAGCAAGGCTATAGTATGGCAAAAATGTCAAAAATAACCTGTCCAAAAAACAGTAAAAAACACCTAAAAACAGCATAAAATAGCATGCTAAGACACGCAATAGCATTGGATGTTGCAAAAACGTCTAAAAACACTTTAAATTAGCATGTCGAAAAACTGACCAAAGATGCAAGGCTATAGTATGTCAAAAACGTAAAAAAAAGACCTGTCCAAAAAATGGCTGAAAGCAACTCAAAACAGCATAAAATAGCATGCTAAGACACGCAATAGCATTGGATGTTGCAAAAACGTCCAAAACCACCTTAATTTAGCATGTCGAAAAAATGACCAAAGAAGCAAGGCTATAGCATGGCAAAAATGTCAAAAAATGACCTGTCCAAAAAATAGCTGAAAGCACCTCAAAACAGCATAAAATAGCGTGCTGAGACACGCCATAGCATTGGACGTTGCAAAAACGTCCAAAAACAGTTTAATGTAGCATGTCGAAAAAATGACCAAAGAAGCAAGGCTATAGTATGGCAAAAATGTCAAAAAATGACCTGTCCAAAAAACAGTAAAAAACACCTAAAAACAGCATAAAATAGCATGCTAAGACACGCAATAGCATTGGACGTTGTAAAATCAGACAAAAACACCTTAAATTAGCATGTCGAAAAAATGACCAAAAAAGCAAGGCTATAGTATGACAAAAATGTCAAAAAATGACCTGTCCAAAAAACAGTAAAAAACACCTAAAAACAGCATAAAATAGCATGTTAAGACACGCAATAGCATTGGATGTTGCAAAAATGTCCAAAAACACCTTAATGTAACATGTCGAACAGATGACCAAAGAAGCAAGGCTATAGTATGGCAAAAATGTCAAAAAATGACCTGTCCAAAATATGGCTGAAAGCACCTCAAAACAGCATAAAATAGCACGCTGAGACACGCCATAGCATTAGAATGTCAAAATATGGACAAAAAAACCTTAATTTAGCATGTTGAAAAAATGACCAAAAGAGCAAGGCTATAGGCTATAGTATGGCAAAGTGTCAAAAAATGGCCTGTCCAAAAAATGGCTGAAAGCACCTCAAAACAGCATAAAATACCATGCTAAGAGATGCCGTAGCATTAGAATGTCAAAATATGGACAAAAACACCTTAATTTAGCATGTTGAAAAAAATGACCAAAAAAGCAAGGCTATAGTATGGCAAAAATGTCAAAAAATGACCTGTCCAAAAAACAGTAAAAAAACACCTAAAAACAGCATAAAATGAAATGCTAAGACATGCAATAGCATTGGATGTTGCAAAAATGTCCAAAAACACCTTAATGTAACATGTCGAACAGATGACCAAAGAAGCAAGGCTATAGTATGGCAAAAATGTCAAAAAATGACCTGTCCAAAAAATGGCAGAAAGCACCTCAAAACAGCATAAAAAAGCGCGCTGAGACATGCCATAGCATTAGAATGTCAAAATATGGACAAAAACACCTTAATTTAGCATGTTGAAAAAATGACCAAAAGAGCAAGGCAAAAGGCTATAGTATGGCAAGGTGTCAAAAAATGACGTGCCCAAAAATGGCTGAAAGCACCTCAAAACAGCATAAAATAGCGTGCTGAGACACACCATAGCATTGGATGTTGCAAAAACGTCCAAAAACACCTTAATGTAGCATGTCGAAAAAATGACCAAAGAAGCAAGGCTATAGTATGGCAAAAATGTCAAAAAAT
>NW_024652998.1:0-2533 GCF_008729295.1 Plectropomus leopardus
TAATATCAGAGTTGTGTTTAAAGCTGACCCCAGTAGCCAAAACTAAAATAATGCAGGTTTAACTGACCATACCAAATCTAAAGACACTAACTGTTAGAAGAGATAGGCCTGCAGATGTCAGCACCCTGCTTTGCTGTCTTTTGTTTTTATGTCTCTCTCTGTGTTAAGGTCACTGAATGGAACACAATATTTAAATTCTGCCTCAATTAAGCTGAGTCATTTTTAGGATAAGGGAAATGCAAACTGTAAATGAACAATCCAAATCCTTTTAATATTTCAGTCAGTTGCAGAGGCAAGACCAACAGTAGATCACTCAGTGTCTGGAAGATAAACAGTGGGTCAGACTGAGCACTCTGCATTGTTCACATTCCTTCTCCACACAGATGCACGGACTCCACATCAGAGGGCTCAGTGTGAATTTGGAGTGACTTCACTCAGAGTCACTCTGTCTGTCCCAGTCTAACTCTCACAGAGAGCTCACAGGAAACCGCAGCTCTGACAGAGGAATGGCAATCAGAAGGTTTCCACAACAGCCTGTTTGTATAGAAGCATGAAATATACAGCAAGGTTCATCTTAACCATTCAACTAAAGTATTGAAAAAAAAGTCTTGTTTAAATCTGTGGAAAAACATTAAAGGGGAACTTTACACATTAAGGTCAATTTACTGTCATGGTTCATCCATCTCAGCCTGTGAAAACAGTTGCATAATGTGTTCTGTGGCTCTGGAGCAGCTGTGTCAAATCCATAGTCAATTTGCACAAAACCTAAGCAATATTTTTGAAAGGTCGATATTAACGCAATCGCGAGATGACTGCGAGATAATGTTCTGTGACTTCTCCACTGGTGATTACATCCCAAGAAAATGGATGCGCAAAACATTAGCAGCTTTTTTCTATTGCAGCCACCGCACTAGCTTGCATTATTTCCAATCCAAGGCCACGTAGACATGTTATGGAGCCATAATGGAAAGGCAAGCCTCTTATATGTAGGAGAGGCCATGTATGAGGGATTTTTGGAGAGGTGGTAGTCCACGATTTCAGAGAGGAATTGTAGATCCAAAACTTGTGGATGATCTGCTCAACTTTTGAAGAGTTTGAAGATTTATGTGATGCAATAACAGCTCTTGTAGCACCTGCTGCATCATGTCTGAGGGAGCCAGTTCCTACTGACAAGCAGAAGAAAAGCGAAAAGTGTGTCCACTGAAGTTTTGCCAATGTGTTTTTCCTGTCGCCTGAAATATCAACTCCTGCAAGTATAAATTTTTTTTTTTTTTTTAAACTGTATTTATTGTCTTTTTTGAACAAGTATATTACATAGCACCATATATACATATGTCTTCAGTTATCTATGCACATATGTATACAGACAATGTACCATGTTATTTGCTTAAGTAAAAATAGTACATAGAACAAAAAAGAAAAAAAAAAAAAAAAGGGGGGGAGGGGATGGTACATGAGCCTTAAGAGAGGACTTAGAATGAAGGACATAGCACACAATTGCATGCAATGTACACCTGTCTGTAAAATGTGAAAAAATAAATAGAATTTAAATAATAAATAAAATCTGTCTTTCATACAAAAGGGTGTATAACTTTATATGTTTTACAGGTGTGTATCAGCCTTTAGTGTAACCAGTCATTCCTCCACAAATAAAAAGAAAAACAAACAAAAACCACAAAAGCAACACAAAAAAAAAAGGGGGGGTGGGGGGGTGTTGACCACTCTACATCTTGGTAAAAAATTATATCATATCATTGAAATGGTTAATAAATGGTTGCCATAAAATTTTCCTTCTTGTCTTTTCAAAGAGAATTTAATTTTCTCAAGCTCCAAGTGCTTCATTACATCTCTTAGAAGATTTAAATGCGTCGGTGTAGTCCTCTGTTTCCAATTGAGTAAGATCAGACGCCGTGCGAGTAAACAGACAAATGATATCATATCATATTCCAAGTTGTTATTTATTATGTTAGAGTCTATAATCCCTAAAATTGCAATCAGGCTAAATCAATAGGTCTATGTAAAATTCTTGATAAGGTCTGGATATCTCTCCAATACTTCAATATCCTTGGGCAATTCCAGAACATATACTTAGCTTTTGTTTAGACCAGTGTAACCGATGAATTATCTTAAATTGTAGGAGGCCATGTCTTGCACAAATTGAGGCGTTATGGGTCTGATTCAGAGCTGTGTGCCATTGCTTCTCTGCAATCTCTTCACCTACGTCCTGCTGCCAAGCTGATTTCAGATGTTCCATAGATGTTGTACACTTCCACTGGGAGAGCTTTTCATATATATTTGATATACCTCCTTTCTTGTGAGGATCTTGCATTAGTATCAGTTCCATTGCGGACTGCTCTGGGGGGTTGGGATAATATGAATTATTTTGCTTTACAAAGTTCCGGACCTGCAAATATTTAAAAAATTGTGATCGAGGTATGTTGTATTTTTTTTATACCTGCTCAAATGATGGGAATACATCATTAATAAATATATCTATGAAGCTACAGATTCCTTTTCCAGACCAATCGTCAAA
>NW_024652999.1:0-282 GCF_008729295.1 Plectropomus leopardus
CATAGCTGAAATCAGTTAAACACCATGGCTGCAAAAAAAAAAAAAAACAAATAAATAAATAAATATACCCAAAAATGCAGAGATACATACCTGAAAATGCGGAGATATATACAGAAATGAAAGCTGAAATGCTTTAAATCCCAACAGTGTTGCAGCAGGAAGTTGATGTCGACTCACGCCGGAAGAAGACAATGACAAAAGGTCGTTTTGTTTTGACGCCGACAAACGTTTTTTTCCGATTATTTTTGTTTTCTTTCGGACTGCATGAAATAATTTCGCAAA
>NW_024653000.1:0-384 GCF_008729295.1 Plectropomus leopardus
ATAGATTTTATATTTTTTCTTATTTAGATATTTTTATATTTAATTTAGGTCACACTACATGAACAACAGTTAGAATTAT
This sequence comes from Plectropomus leopardus, assembly GCF_008729295.1. Classification (NCBI taxonomy): domain Eukaryota; kingdom Metazoa; phylum Chordata; class Actinopteri; order Perciformes; family Serranidae; genus Plectropomus; species Plectropomus leopardus. The sequence goes on from NW_024653000.1 coordinate 80, forward strand.
TACCAAATTTCACATAACGTGATCTAAATTGATATTTAAAACCTACATTAACATCCTAAATGTTGACTTTTGTCTTCCATGTTTATGTATTTATGATGTCAAGTCAGGTCACTGTTTTTCCAGTGTTTTTTTGCCTCCAAACGTGGGTGTCGTTCAGCCATCCATTTTCCAGAAGCGTTTTAGCTCCCAGATTTGGGTGTTTTTTAGCACTCCATCACTATTTTTCCAGTGACTTTTCAGCCAATAAACATGGGTGTTGTGTAACAACCCATAATTCATTTTCTAGCTGCTTTTAGCCACCAAAC
>NW_024653001.1:0-439 GCF_008729295.1 Plectropomus leopardus
TGTGAACGGGTGACTGTGTGACTGTGTGTGAACGGGTGACTGTGTGAATGGGTGTGAATGGGTGACTGTGTGTGAACGTGTGACTGTGGTTCATGTAGAGTGAAGGTGATTCGTGTGGCTGTAGAGCAGACAGGTGGTGTATGAACGCTGGTGTGTTCAGCAGGTGGATGCAGGTAAAAAGGCTGATCCTGGATCTGATGTAAACACTCTGTCAGGGATCGTAGCACCTCTTTGTTTATGTTTGTTTGTTTTGTTTGTTGTTCAGTCTCCCAGGAACACCTACCAGTCTGCTATGGGCAAACAGGCCATGGGCGTCTACATCACCAACTTCCATGTTCGGATGGACACGCTCGCTCACGTGTTGTACTACCCTCAGAAACCGCTGGTCACCACACGATCTATGGAGTACCTGCGCTTCAGAGAGCTGCCTGCAGGTAAC
>NW_024653002.1:0-298 GCF_008729295.1 Plectropomus leopardus
TCAAATTAAGAGGTTCATTGTGTAACATTATGTGATGTATTTCAGTGTGCAAGGACACTAAATCACATAACATCACCTTGTACTGTTGGATCCATCCACCTCCCCCTCCCTCCTGCCCTACGCAGACTTTTTTTGCTCAGTTGCTCTCAGTGTCAAGTATTGGCATAGATGGGTTCACGTTAGAGTTAGTGCACCCCACACAGACACTAATGGGTGCCTATGCCGTCCATATCACACACTGAGGGGTGTGAAAAAGCATTGGCATTTGGCGACCTGGGAATTAGAACATGCTGCTCAT
>NW_024653003.1:0-209 GCF_008729295.1 Plectropomus leopardus
CGCTAAAATCTAATTTTTTCATGTCACTGAATTCGTTCTTTTTCTCTGTCAACGTCAGATGTACCGGCCCCTCTCTCACTCCAGCAGCATCCACCTCCCACCCTCACCTCACTGGAAACTCAGACGGGGGCTGGTGACTCTGCTGCGCTGGGTGAGCTCATGGACGAGGAGCTGCTGGAGGCCAGCCAAGAACATCACCCCCTCCTGCA
>NW_024653004.1:0-258 GCF_008729295.1 Plectropomus leopardus
GACATTTATCTGCTTTCTAGCTAACATAAGGTAAGTCAAAGTAACTTAAGGTGATTCATTTTCCAAAACTGTAATGCACCACGTTTATAAGATGTTTTACTGGATAATAACCTATAATCATAGGTTTTGCCATTGTTAAAGATATTTTACTGGTATTCTACGATGTTTAGGCTTTGCATGTTTTTAAGATGTGTCACTAGTTACTAATGGCGCATTTCCTCTACATGGTAACGGCTCTACTTATTGCTACTCTACTTG
>NW_024653005.1:0-210 GCF_008729295.1 Plectropomus leopardus
CGTCCACCAATGATTACTGCTATGATTTTCAATACTTTTTACAAATGCCATGACTTTTCCAGGCCTGGAAAACTGTGACTGTGAAACTGTGATTTGATTGTGAAATGCAATGACTTTTCCAGGTTTTCCATGACTGTGGGAAACCATGTTTATGTTTAACAAACTAACAGAGAAAACATTTATTTTCCCTAAATACGAGCAGGAAATATT
>NW_024653006.1:0-305 GCF_008729295.1 Plectropomus leopardus
TAATCTTTTGAAACCTGAGCAAATGGTTTGATTTCTTTCAAAAGCATGGGTAAAAATGCAAGGACCATCTTTGCAAGAAATGTCCCACAAATGGCAATAAATTAGTAATAGGTGATGAAGAAAATGACCCAAAAAAATTCCCTGAAAATGTAGTTTTATCAAAAAATTATGGAAAGCTGTCTAGAAAGTATATTTAAAATCATTCTAATTACATGTTTAAAATTATTTTACAGAAAAAAAGACATATTTTCTAGTTTTCTGCACTTTTTGGATCATTTTCCTTTGTAGCTTGATTTTTTTTTTGT
>NW_024653007.1:0-366 GCF_008729295.1 Plectropomus leopardus
CTCAGACACCTTTTACAAGTGTTTAACTCTTTGACACCTGAGCATATTGATGCTCAGTTTCTTTCAAAAACACGTGAAAAAAAGCAATGAGCAACTTGGTTCGAAATGTTTGACATATTGCTTGAAATTAGTTCATTTAGAAAACCATTTTTTTAAAAGCTAGGGGAAAATGTCAAGGGAAAAACCAAATTAATAATGATCATTATTACATATTTAAAATAATGTGTGTTTGTTCTTTTACGTTTTGTTAATTCATTTTCAGGGAGTTTTCTGGTACTTTATTATTATTCTAATTATTATCGTTAGTGCGAAATTAAACATTGGTGAATTTACAGGTACAAAACAAACAAACAAAAAAAAACAACA
>NW_024653008.1:0-402 GCF_008729295.1 Plectropomus leopardus
TCTATACTGCAAGAGAGAGGACGGTTTATGGGTGAACGAAAGGAAATTAACTATTACTGAGATTGTTATTAAAAAAAATGCCATGTTGCATTGTGGGTACAGGTAAAAGGTTGGTTTTCGTGTTCGCCGTTGCCATGAATAAATCTGGTGCATTCTTGAACGAGCAGAGGCGGAGGGAATAAATGGCGTGGTTTCATACATACCAACATCACACATGAGGATGAACACGTGCATCACCACGGAAACACAAACAAGACTGCAAAAACCTGCAAATTCAGTCACGCACACCATCATAATCATACAGCTCCAACGCTCCACCTGCTGAATCATTCATGAGCAGCTCTTATGTTAAAGTTTGTGATCATCAAACTTTTTACTGCAAGAAAACGGAGCCTCGTGGGG
>NW_024653009.1:0-9138 GCF_008729295.1 Plectropomus leopardus
TCCTTCCTCTCCCCAGGGGTCGTTTCTCAGTCGTCAAGCGTTGTGACCAGCGGGGCACCAAGCGTACCGTAGCGGTCAAACAGGTGAACAAGAAGCTGATGAGGAGGGACCGGGTGACTCAGGAACTCAATCTGCTCCAGAGACTCCAGCACCCCCACATAGTCAGCCTGATAGACACGTATGAAACCCCCTGCAGCTACGCCCTCATCCTGGAGATGTGAGTACAGACCAAAAACATCACATTAAAAACATGTTACATTAAGTCTTTGATTCAAACTTTCATTTTCAAAGTTTCATCTGATGGACTTTTGTGTTTCAGGGTTGACCAAGGCCGTCTCCTGGACTACATTGTTAGCTGGGGGAATCTGACGGAGGAGAAAGTGGCCTGCTACCTAAGGGATGTTTTAGAAGCTTTACACTATCTGCATAACTGCAGGATTGTGCATTTGGACGTAAAAGTAAGTAGTCTAACCTTTATGTTTTTAATCACTGTGCTTGATATTCCAAATTTGTTGTTACCCTTACAGCTCATTGAAACAATGTTTCATTCCTCCTGAAAACTGATCGAGATAAAAGCAATAGTCTCATGTATACCTGTGTTCCTTTGGTGTGTCTTAGAGTAAAGTATGCAAGTAAATGTCTGTTTTTCATTAAATATGGAATTAACAATAATGGATGCCAATTACTTTTCTCAGTGTTAAGTTATTTCAGAGAAAATTGTGGGTTCTTCCATTGTCTTGGAAGGGTACCAACAAATTTGTCCACATCTGTAGCTGCACATAGCAGTACTATATGAATGCACAGATTGTACACTTCAGAGATCATACCGTCACATAATCTCCCAGAAAGCCACGTTATTTTCAACAAGACATAATGAGGTGTTAATTAGTGAGCTTGAGAGATGCTGTCAGTGGATTTGTGTTACCTGAAAGATCAAGGATAATTGTTATTTTGTTTTTTAAACTTTGTTTAAAAAAGTGACCAATAAATCTACCTTCTAACTAACTAGATCACTAGCAGAACTAACTAAGATGGTTTTGGGGAGTTTAATTTTGTGTCTGTGCAGTTTGAATCAAATGTGTTTTACTTTGAGTTACTGAGGCAATGAAGCTAACAGTCTTATTTCAGTGAAAGAAAGAAACTTGAATTCAGGAGGCGTATGGTGTTTTTTCTTTTGTTTTAATAAGGAAAACAAGTGTGAGAATATATACTAATCCTAATATACCACCATAAACCTGGATGGTATGAATCGGATACCGCCCAAGCCTAGACTGTAGTAATTAAGAGGAATCAAGCTGAGCTGACTAATGTTGACCCTGCGATGTGTTTGGCAGCCTGAGAACCTGCTGGTGGCCCACAGCTCCAGCGGCCAGCCAACGGTCAAACTCACCGACTTTGGAGATGCGGTCCAGCTCAACAGTGCCCACTACGTCCACCCTCTGCTGGGCAGCCCTGAGTTTGCCTCCCCGGAGTTAGTCCTTGGAGAGCCCGTGTCGCTGACCTCTGACCTCTGGAGCCTGGGCGTGGTGACCTATGTGCTGCTGAGCGGCGCCTCCCCCTTCCTCGACGAGAGCGCCGAGGAGACCTGCCTCAACATCTGCCGGCTGGACTTCAGCTTCCCCAGGGACTACTTCCATGGCGTCAGCCAGGCGGCCCGGGACTTCATCTGCCTGCTCCTGAGGACCGACCCCAGCAGGAGGCCTCCGGCTGGGCTCTGCCTCCAGGAGCCGTGGCTGCAGGCGGGGCTGGCTGACAGAGCGGAGGGCTGCCTGGACACCTCCCGCCTCATCTCCTTCATAGACAGGAGGAAACATCAGACTGATGCCCGCGCCATCGGAGGAGTCAGGAGCTTCATCCAAAGTCGGCTTCAGCCCCGAGTTTGAAGAGTCGGAACGAAGCCTCCATCCACGCCGTTCTGTAGGCTGCAGGTTCCTCGAGGATGGTCTGGATGGAACAGGAAGGAGAAATAATGAATGCTGATCTTATCCTCTTTCACAGAATGTTGATTTACTAAAGTCCTGTAGTCCTTTCACCAATTACACTGAGACCTGTTGAGGTCTGAGCCAATCAGAGCCCAGAGAACAGAGTTCTCACCAATCATGTCAATTAATGGATGCCCTTGCCTACTGCTGCTTGCTGGTTTCAACTCAAAACAGATTTTGTAGTTAAGTGAACAAAAATCTAAAAAAAAAAATAATAAAAACATTATGAAGTAATTTATTTTCCTTTGCAAGAGTTAAAGCTGATCAGAAGAGCCGAATGATCGAGCCTTGACACCACTGCACAGACGCAGAGCTTTCAGTAGAAAGTGATGCCAACGAATCAAGCAACGGCGCCAGGAGCAAACTGCCCAGACATCGTGTGTTTTTGCTCGTTTACACTAAAACTGTCACTCAAAGACTTTTGAGAAGCAGCCCTTTCTTATAGAAACAATGTACACAAAGGAAAAATACCGTCTCTATGTTTCCAAGAAAAAAATAAGAATTGTAGAAACTGCTCATCAGTGAAAAGCTGCTGTGCTGCTCTGGACTCTGTGGAGACAGTGACTGAGCATCTTGACTTTATTGAGACATTTATACGTCCGATCAGAGCTTTTTGATGGCTGCGCTTCTATAATGTACCTAATCTAAGATACCATGATGACCATGTCGCGAATAACAATGCTGCACTGTCCAATCTGAGAAGAAACGATAGACATCCATCCTTTGCTTTTCCTAGAACAAAACTTGTGTTGCGCAGATCTGAGATGTTTAAGCCTTACCTTGTATATAGACTTCTGCCTTCTCCCCCCTCACATTCACTGAGGACTCCTGCTTCTGGACAGCAGGACAAGACAGCGCTGACTGCCAGTCAGATGGGAGTGAATGTGGAGGCAGAGGAAGACTAATTACTGTAAATGCACTCATTGTATGTTATGTTTGATTATCATGTGCAATGTTGCGGCTTTAACATTTTATGCAACTATTTATGAAGACATCTGTTGTATCTGTAATAAATCTAGAGAAAAGCATGTACTTGGTACTGCAAGCACTGCTGGTAGTTTGTGTTTATTTGATCTCTGAGTGTAAGGACTTCTGGGCCAGGCCACGGTAGAGGTCACAACCTACAATCATTTCTGTTTGATCAAAAATTATTTAACACTTTTTGTACTGTATGCCTCCGTAGTATTGGTACACCAAAGTCGCTTTAGCTTTATAGTACTTAATAAAAAATATTTTATTGTGACTATGTTTCACTCGAGTTAGGTAAGATTATGACCACGTGGAATGACTGTTTACACGAGTTAAACACTACCTTGGAGGATACACAATTAGTTTTAGTCTTGCGCCTTTTCTTAAAGAGACAGGATTAAAAAGTATGTATTCTTCATAGAGTATTGCCATTTCATTTCATTTCAGTGGGAGATTTTTGTACATCATTTACTAAATGGTGATCTAACTTTATGTACAGATACTTGTTGCCAAAATATTTCTTCCATGAATTCCGGTTCCGTGTTTAAAAAAAAAAGAGGATTGGTTTGGATTTGAGTTGAGTTCTTTCCTGGAAATTAAAAAGATAGTGTTGGTATAACCACTTAACTCTACATTAATCCAACGTGGATTTAGGACGTGTCACGTTAAAAGTGATTCTATGAGGAGCAGAGATCACAGTCCTCTGTTACTTTTATTTATTTGAAAGGTGTGCACAGGCCGCTCAACAAGGAAACGTGGACTGGATACCTCACTTTAGGTTTTTTTTGTGTTTTTCATTGTCTTTTTTGTCATGTTTGTTTCATTTGTTTCATAAATTACATGTTTGCTATTTGTTTTTATGGTTTTTATTTTTGCATGTATATTTCTTTGTACAGATCATACATACTGTCCTTTGTAAATATTCTCATTTTGCCATCAGTTATTTGGAAATTAAACATAATGAACACATGTACCCTGTTTGAAATTGGTTTATTAAGGTTTATTATTATTAAGTTTTGGGTTTTTTTGTCGTTTGAATAACTGCATTTGAATATATTTAAACGTGATATGAGTTTTGCAGGGTTTTTGAAAGACAGACTATGCTATGTCGTTTTTTTATGTTTTTGGCCGACATACAATTACCTTCTCTTTTTTTTTTTTTTTTTGAATTTTAGATGACATTCTTTTTAGTTTTTATTGACATACTATACTATATGTTTTCTATGATGTTTTGACGCCATACTGTACTATGATGTTTTTTTATTATTTTTGGACAATATACTAAACTATGACGTTTTTTATTATTTTTTGGAGGTAATATTATACTATGACATCTTTTGATGAGTTTTAGACAACGTATTATATCATGGTGGGTCATATGATTTTTGGACAACATGCTATACTATGAGGTTTTTTTTAATTAGTTTTTAGACGACATAATATGCCATAACATTTGATGACATACTAAGCTGTATTTTATATCTTTGGAGGAAATACTATACTATGAAGTTTATTATTTTTGGACAATATACTAAAGTATTATATTTTGTATCATTTTTGATGATATGCTATACCTTGATTTTTGTTGGATTTTAATATGACATACTTCTCTATGTCGTTTTTTCTTTTAATTTTTGGACATCATACTATATTATGACATTTTTTAGGACTTTTGGAAGACATTTTACTATGAGATTTTTTTAATGACTTTGGAGGACATACTGTTCCATAATATGTTCAATTATTTTTGACGACTTGCTTTACTAAACAGTTTTTATTTTTAATTTTGGAAGAAATACTATAGTATGATACTTTTTATGATTTTTGGACACATTTATTTATGAGTTTTAGACGAAATACTATTCTATGTCATTCTGTATCATTTTGGATTTCATACCGTATTATGTTGTTTTTAATGATTTTTGGAAGACGTAATACTATAATGTTTTTGATGATTTTTGGACATTATACTGTACTATGATTTTTTTATGATTTTTGAAAGACAGTATACAATGTTGTTTTTTATGAGTTTTTGACATCATAATACGTTATGCAATTTATGATTTTTGGACAAAATACTATTCCAAGATGGGTTTTTTCGTTTTGTTTTTTATCACAATTTTTAAGTGTTTTTGGACAATATACTATACCATGATATTTTCCATGAGTTTAGACGATATTGTATATTATGGATTTAGTTATAATTTTTGAAGAGAAAATATACCATTTCATTTTTTATCATTTTTGGACAACATACTATGCCATGATGTTTTGTTTTGTTTTGTTTTTTTTGGTCAACATGGTATACTATAATTTTTTTTTTAAATTATTTTTAGATGAGATGTTATTCTATGACAATTTTTAATGAGTTTAAGATGATGCTATGACATTTTTGGAATGAATTGAATTTTTGGAAGAAATACTAAACTTTTTTATAAATTTTGAAAGTGAAACTATACTAAATTTTTAAAAAATATATTTTTAAAGACATACTATTCTATGTTGTTATTTATTATTTTTGGACGACATAGTATAGTATGTTGTCCAACAACATGATAAATGACAAGAGTATGATGTGTCTTTCAAAAAGTATAAAAAGCGTAATAATATATTATGATGTCTATAATGATTACTGATGATATTTTATACCAAGAGCCGTTTTTGTGGGGTTTTTTGTTCATTCTTTGGTGAAATACTTTATAATGATGTTTTTCTGTTTCTGGCCAGTATTCTATACAATGAGGTTTTTTATGTGTTTTATACGACATAACATACGATGGCTTTTTATGATTTTTCGCTGGCATACTTTCCTTTCTTTTTTGTTTTTTTTTATGGCTTTTAGATATTATACTGTACTTTAACGTTTTTTATGATTTTTGGAAGACATACTTTATTTGTTATTTTTATTCTAGTGTGACTTTTTTTTCACTTTTTTCCCAATTTTTTTTCAACATGCTTCAGTTTTGTCAGTGTGTTACGGTGTGATTTCTTTTGACATATTATACTATTACTTTTTGTCACTTTTTTCCGACAAACTACACCATTGCTTTTTTCAACATGCTACAGACTACCTTTGTTTTCTCAGTTTTGCCAACATGTTACACAGATTATACTTTACTATGACTTTATTCGACATGCTACAGAAAGACATTTTTCGAGTTGTTTCAACATGTTGATTAGACTATGATTTTTTTTTCTGACCAGATATACTTTAACTTTTTTTCGATACACTATACTGTGACTTTTTTAATCAGTTTTTTTTACCTGCTATACTAGGGCTTTTTTCCACGTTATACCATTACTTTTTTTGACATGCTATAAAATTACTTTTTTTCGAGGTGCTTTACTATGACTTTTTTCAACATGCCATACTATTTGTCCAGGTTTTTTTCAACATTCTATATTAGGACTTTTATATAGCAAGTCTAAAAAGTAATAACTTTTTACGATATACTATGACATTTTTTATCTGACATGCTATGACATTTTTGCATTATACACTATGACTTTTTCCATTTTTTTACCAACATGCTATACTATGACTTTTCTATCTGACATGCTTTACTATGACTTTTTTTGATATGCTATGACATATTAGACTTTTGTCAGTTTTTTTGACATACTGTACTATGACTTTTTTTTCGACATGCTACAGTAATGGTTTTTTCTGTTTTTTCAACATGTCATAGTAATACTTTTTTCCCCCCCGACATGCTATACTATCAATTTCTTTTACACTTTTGACTTTTTTTTCTTCAATTTTTCAACATGCTATACCATGACTTAATTTTAAAAGGCTATACTATGACTACTTGATGTACTATACTAGGATTTTTTCAACATGCTATACTATGACTTTTTTTCAACATATTATACTATGATTCTGACAGTTTTTTTTTTTTATGACTTATGTCAATGACTTTTATCTGACATGGTATACTATGCCTTTTTTTATTTAAGGGGGCAACATGTAGCAAAGGGCCAAGGCCGGAATTGAACCCGCGGCCGCTGTGGCGAGGACACAGCCTCTGTAGATGGGGCACCGCTCTATCCACTTATCCACAACTGACTTTTTTGGCATGCTATACTATGACTTTTTTTATCAGTTTTTTTCGACATGTTATACTATGACTTTTTTTTGACACACTGTACTATTACTTTTTTTAATTGGCTACAGTATACATTTTTAAAATTTGTATAACGTGATGCTACGACTTTTTTTGACATGCTGTACTATGATTTTTTTCCAAAGTGCTATATTAAGACTTTTTTTTGACTTATTATACAATGACTTTTTGTCAGTTTTTTTTTTCAACATGCTATACTCCATCCCTCCATCCATCCATGCTATAAAATGACTTTTTTATCTGACATGCTTTACTATGGCTGTCTTTTGCCATCCTTTCTTTCAGTTTTGTCACCGTGCTTTACTTTGACTTTTTATTTTTCAGTTTTTTGAAACATTATACTTTGACATTTTTAATTTTTTTTTCCATATTATACTATGACTTTTTTCAGCTTACTATGCTACAACATGTTACGCTGTGACTTTGTTTATGTTTTTTGGGGGATACTATATTAAGACTTTTTTTTCCCAAAATGCTGTAGTGTGACTTTTTTTCCAGACATGTATAACTGTGACTTTTTTCTCAGACATGTATGACTGTGACATTTTTAAATGTCTTCACCACTCTATATTAAGACTTTTTTTTGACTTACCATACTATGACTGCTATTCTATGGCTTCTTTTAAGGTTTTCAACATGATTATTATTATATTATTATTATTAGTATTATGATTTTTTTTTTACATGTTAACATGCTATACTGTGATTTTTTGCATTCTTTTCGCCATACTGTACTATGATTATTTTCGACGTACTATGACTTTTTTTTCGACAGGTTACACTATGACTTTTTTCATTTTTTCGTCACACTATTTATTTTCTTGTCTGTGAGGTTGAATATGAGGCAGACTAATTTTGCTTGGCTGATTGGTAATAAAGGAAAAAGTTTTGCAATTGCATTTCAAATTTAGTTTATAACTAGGGATTAAAAAGAACAGTTATTCTGGTCAAACATTTGATTAAATATTAGTTATAAAGCCCAATATCACCTCTAACACTTTACCTCAAAGAGCTTTCCATCATTCTTACCCTGGATTCCCACAGCAGAGAAAAATATGGCCGGCACTGTGGCTCTTTGCTCAGTATGAGAAGAGGTTGCTTTACAGGCCTCAGGGGCTTATTTAATGATTTACAGGGATGTTTTACATTTGTTATATTTATGTTTTGTCATCAACATCTGTGTCTCTGTCATAACACAGGGCCGAAGGAGATTTATTTTATTTTTTTAATCCTCACAACCTCCTTTTGCTGACACACAGCGTGCTCTTATTCTAGGAGATTCCTTATGTTTTTTTAACTTTAAAAAAAAAAAAAATCATTTATTTTTTTTATATTTTTCTTTAGAAGTCTTCTTACACCTCTTAAAATCCCCCATGTAGCTTTAGCAACCCCTAGTGGTAGTACAGACCCCCAGGTCTCCAGTGCTCTAACGCAGGAGAGTTCAGTCTGACACTAACAGACGGTTTTCTTACCTTATGCTGAATTCTTTCTTCTCTGCAGTTCTTGAAGTCTGGTTTGTTTTCTGTTGTGGCCTCTTTAAACGACTCCCTCACACATCTTAGGATGGACAGATGGATTAACATGTTTCTGAGTGGGACAAAGATTCATAAACATCGAAGGTATTTTCACAGCAGTGTTTGAGATTGGGATATTTCTATGTGACAGTTTTTCAAAACATCCCTCAGAATAGATTTCAATCTGGCATTCAAAGACAGTTCAAATCTTTCAGCACACATTCAAAAAATATTGTATTATTCTTGTTTAAAATCATTATTGGTAGTTTATGGTGTTCACTAATACAGGGGTTCCCAAACTTTGCCATGCCAACGACCTCCAAACTGCATTAGCCTCTGGCGCAGACCCCCTGATGCAAATATTATTATTTTTTATTACACGTATATTATAATGGCAAAATCAAAAAATCAAACATACAACTTCTTAAAATATTTTACTTATTAAATCTTTCCCTCTGTTATAAACATTTCTTGTCATTGTATTAAAAGGTAGTATTAACAGTAAATATTTTCTTTTAGATTTTAGCTCTTTTGTTAGGCCTTCAG
>NW_024653010.1:0-374 GCF_008729295.1 Plectropomus leopardus
CAAGAAGACGACCTGAAATTCTGTTAGTTTTTTTTAAAAGGAGAGGTCATTTTTAAATTAATTTAATTAAATGTAATTAAAAGAATATAGGGGATTTTTTTCTGAAAATCATTTAATAATATTTAAAAAATGTCACAGAAATATGTACACGTTTGTAATCAGAACTTTTTCACGTCGTTCCTTTTTATTTAATTTCTGTTTTTTAAAATATTTTTTTGTGTTAATTTTTTTGTTGTTTTTTTATTTTTTTTTATATTGTGCTTATTTTGAGTAATTTCTGTCAAGTTGCTCATACAGCAATAACAATCTGCTCAGGTCTTAAAGGGTTAAAATATGCATTTAAACTGCTTTAGGGAATTGGTTCATGGTTTTCT
>NW_024653011.1:0-266 GCF_008729295.1 Plectropomus leopardus
TTAAGAGTACGTCGAATATTGTCACTTAAAAGACGGTCTTTGACAAATCCTGTCTGATCTAAATTAATAATTTTAGGTAGTATATATGAAAGTCTATTTGCTATAATTGATGTAAAAAGCTTTTGATCTACGTTTAGGAAGGACACGGGTCTATAAGATGAACAGTGTTTTAAATCTTTTCCTTCTTTAGGTATTACAGTAATAATTGCTGAGTTCCATGAGTCTGGCCAGTTTCCTGTTTGTAGAATTTCATTAAAAACTCTGCA
>NW_024653012.1:0-426 GCF_008729295.1 Plectropomus leopardus
TTTGCATTATTTTATTATAGGGGCCGTGATTCACTGGTGCAACGGTGATAGTGAGCAGTAGGATGCTTCTTGATATAGAATACTAGGCGTGTGAGATATTAAGGGACAGCTGGATTTAAGGACTATTTTATGAACTTAATATGTGGACTGAACAAAAAACTTAGGCTCAGGTAAATAGATGGTTGAATGGTTTTTTGTGTATTTTTGAAAAGATCCAATCTGAATAACAAACTGAGCATCTCAGTGTCTTTACTGCTGCTGCATTCTATCTGTATTTCACATAATTTCTTTGTTATTGCTGTGGTTCCAATTCTGGGAACTGTAAAAAAAAGTCGATTCAACAACTTTCTGTAGAGCGGTGGTCTCCAACCTTTGGCTGTCTCTTAAATTTTTGACATTTAAAGAGGTATGGATAACGTAAAACCA
>NW_024653013.1:0-209 GCF_008729295.1 Plectropomus leopardus
CTTAATCAAAGCTCTGTGTATCATAGGGAGCCAGCCCTAACAATAAGGAAAGTCTGAGCCAGCCCTAACTATAAGCTTTATCAAAGACGAAAGTCTGTGTTCGTGTGTTCTTTATTCATTTTAAAGTAATTTTTTTTTTTTTTGCTTTCAACAAATTTCTTGTATTTTTGCGTCATTCCCTCTTTTATGCTCACTGTCTTTGTCCAGTT
>NW_024653014.1:0-270 GCF_008729295.1 Plectropomus leopardus
AGTTTTTTCATTCACTTTGTGTTTTGCCACTCTGTTCTGTGTGTGAATGCTCTGTGATGCATTTACTAAAACACAATGCGATATGACATAACTAGAGCTGAAACAATTGGTCAGTTAAAAAAAGAAAATTAATCAACTATTGTGATGATTAATTAGTTATTTGCTTGTTTCTTATGCAAAAATGGCTTAAAAAATGGGGGGGGGGGGGTATTTTTTTCTTTTTCCAATGTCATTATTAGTTCTGCCCACTAATCTGATTGTTTAACGATT
>NW_024653015.1:0-219 GCF_008729295.1 Plectropomus leopardus
GTGTTGCAGAATCAAATTGAGAATAAGTGTAAAGGTAAAGTTTTTCAGTTAAATGATGTTCATTAAATGCTTAAGCTACTTCGACTTAAGTAATTTTAAGATAACATTTTTTGAGTTAACATAATTAAATGATTTAGGGCAATCTGTGTCCTCACATGGTTTGAGTTGAACCAAACTATCAGGTTTTACAGTGTGTGTTTTTCTGTATTTGAAAATAAA
>NW_024653016.1:0-245 GCF_008729295.1 Plectropomus leopardus
TATATGACTACAGGCATAATATCATGAATATTTTGCATCATTCAGAAGATCTTGAGGAGAACAAAGGTTGAGTAAACACACAAAAAACAACATGTGCTTACTACCAAAACAAAAAAAAATAATTTTCTTGTCAGAGACAAGATAATTTTGAAAAATTGCTTGTTTTAAACAGAGATACAGGGATGAGGGACCTTGCCAGTAACTAAGACGCTGAGATGTTCAGAGGAGGTGAAGTTGCCAAGGGA
>NW_024653017.1:0-245 GCF_008729295.1 Plectropomus leopardus
GAACAAAAACATGCCCTGCACATTATCATAGCTGCACTTGCTCTTCATTTTATGGAAAGTTGAAGCCAGTAAAGTTTGCTTTTCTTCCTTTAACTTTATTGTTGCGTCTTGTTAAGCTCTGACAAGTTGCAATGATGCTAAAACCGTGACACAAGACAAATGTCTAAATCCATTTCATGGAGAAACAGATGAATTAACCTGAGTGAAAGTGTTGAGTTGAAGCACTAGATATTGATGTAATCTAG
>NW_024653018.1:0-413 GCF_008729295.1 Plectropomus leopardus
AACCCTGCAATGTAAAATGTGATGACTAAATTCAAACATGCAACAGATGACCTTTGAAAGAAAGCATTTTCACCTCGTGTACAGGTGTGTACACACCTGAAACGTGACAAATACACAACACAAAAATGTGAAAAATTCATCTGCAAATATTTCACATCAGAACTTTTCATATCCGCAGCGAGGCTAATTTGGGATCGTTGTAACGCTTGAAAAGTTTTGATTTGCTCAGTGGTCAGAATAAAATGATGGCTTCATCTGGGGTTGATGAGCTTGTCCTCCTCCTCTGACATTTTCAGGCAGCATTTTACAGGTAGAGAAAAATAGATTTTCACCACCTCAAAACTCAGAGCTCTTATTCATTTTTTTTCCCAACACATAATCCGATTTAATTTTTTTTTCATTTTATAATTTCA
>NW_024653019.1:0-359 GCF_008729295.1 Plectropomus leopardus
TGAACAACCACGACTAAATTATAATCTGATTCTGCCATTCCCTCTCATTTTTTAGCCTAATTTAGCCTCTTTTTTTTCTTTCCAGCATAAAAATTCTGCCCTTAACAAACACTCTTAACAGCTTTTTCAGCAGCAGGCAGCTTTATTTAAAGAGAAAGTTCTGATATGCCCACTGTATCCTACCTGTCCAGCACCACACAATGCCTTATAGGTAATATTAGCAATTAGCTAGTGAAGAAATTTAAACGTCAAGCAGCTGACGAGCCGTCTGTTTTTTTCATAGGAGCTGGTGGAGACCAAAACAGAGCTAAAAAGAGAATAAATGTGGACTTATGTTCGTAAGGTAGCTAGAAACATGA
>NW_024653020.1:0-6452 GCF_008729295.1 Plectropomus leopardus
AGCCCTGCCCTTGATACATTTTTAGTATGACAGTAAAACATGTATGATAATCACGGTGCAAAGAAGTGTTACAGCAGTTAAGTATTGTTTGAGCTGAAATGATTAGTTGTCGTGAATTAATCACAAATCGTCTCTGATAATTTATTAACCATTGCAGTCATTCTCTAAGTAAAAATAGCAACATTTTCGAGAATTTGCCGCTTTCCTTTGTGATACTGTACATGGCAGAAAGTTGTAGGGGTGGTGAAAAAAAATCAATACAGTGTAGTATCGCAATATGTTGCTTGGCAATATTGAAGGACATCAAATGGTGATTTTTTAAAAAATTATATAATTTATTCATATTGCAAATACACAGCCTCAGATCCTCAGGTGGGGCCCTTCTGGTCGTTCTGAAGTTGAGGCTATGCCTTTGCCGTCAAGGTCCGTCGGCTTTAGAACGGCCTGCCTGATGAGATAAGGCTGGCAAAATCTGTGAATTTGTTAAAATCACATTTTAAAACCCATTTTTAGGGACTTTTTATTTAGTTTTTATTTAACTTATTTTTTTTGTATTTTACTTATTTCATTTCCTTTTATTTGTGGTTTTATTGCTTTTGTTGTTTTCGGTCTATGTATTTGTATTATCTTATTTTGACATTTTGCGTCCCGTGTCGTGGGTTTTTCGGGGTTCTCCGGCTTCCTTCCACATTTTAAAGACACACAGTTTAAATGGCGATTGGCTGTAGGCAGGAATGTGAGCGTGAGTGGTTGTCTCTCTCTGTGTGTGTCAGCCCTGCAGCAGCTGGGATAGGCTCCAGCCCCCCCTCACCCTTTACAGGATAAGCGCTTACAGCCAGTGAATAAAATGATGAAAATTTGTTATTATTATTACAAATTAAAGTTTTATTAGCCTGCCAGAAAAATATTTCATACGTACTGTAACTTCAACGTTTATGTTTACAAGATTTTGCTTATTTCAGAAAATCATATTCATTGACGGAGGCTGTTGATTTTAGACCCTGTTTCGTCAGATGGCAGCAGCAGCTGCAGTAAACGCCTCGACTAACGGAGCTCGTGTGTCCGCAGGTACACTGGAGAACTTGGAGGAGCTGTACCTCAATGACAACCCCAACCTGCACAGCCTCCCGTTCGAGCTGGCCCTCTGCAGCAAGCTGTCCATCATGAGCATCGAGAACTGTCCCCTCAGCCACCTGCCACCGCAGATTGTCGCGGGAGGCCCCTCCTTCATCATCCAGTTCCTCAAGATGCAGGGACCATACCGTGCCATGGTCTGAGCCGAGAGCAGCTCAATCCCAGTCCGAATTAACTCCAAACCCTCCACTTGCTCTGCACCCTCTCGCCTGCCCGCCCCCATTACGTGTATCATACACTGTAAAGAAAACAGACTCGCCACAATCAGTGTCGGGGGCAAATACGAGGAGGAAGAAAATGTTTTCTTTCACCATCCTTGGGCAGGAACACGGCGAAGCGTTGGAGACTTGACCTCTGTGTTACCCCAGAGTTTATCACGGTCATTTTAGGATCCCAGCCACTACCGCTCATGTTTCATTCCGAAATCATCCAAGAGGAAAAATATTTCCATCTTTTTGCCAAAACTGAAGATATATAGAGTTATATATATTGAGTAACTGTGAGCTAAGTGGCAAGTCTTTTAACCATATAAACCGTGCTCCCATTGCCAATGTATTTACAGTAATTACAAGCATCTATTATGTGAGCAAGGATACAATTGTATGCAAAAACAAACAAAAAAAGTCTTTGGAACTTCACATTTACTGCTGCTGCCGTAATGTTAACTTTGTCATCTTGTTATATTTTCTTTTGATATTCACTTTTTTTTTTAACATCACCTTCACTCAAGATAACTTATGTTAACTGCTTCTTGACCACAGAGAACAAAGGTCTAATGATGGTGTGTTGATAATTTCTTTTTTATGTTTATTTTTAAAAACTGTGCCTATGTTTAGAGTGATCCAGTGGTTCATTCCTAAACACAATTGTCCATGAGAATACAAAGATATAAATTATTTCAATAATTCTTTTTTTATTACTGCTGTTTTTACTTTAGTTTTTCCTTTTTTTAGTGTTCCTTTTGCTGTTGCATTAATCTGTTAAAGCAAGTGATATCAGTTGTAAAATAGGGTGATTGGAGATCTTTTTAACAAATAGCAGCAGTAGTTGTTAAACATTAAGCTAGTAATGTATACATATGAGAAATAACAATCATACACGCTTGAAAACAAAAAAAGCAAGTTGGACTTTTCTCCAAAACGGGCGGTGCTGTGACCCCCGTCTATATTGCTTTTGTGTGACAAAAAGGTATTGAAAAAAGTCAAACCTTCACAGGTGATGGGATAAATGATGAGATGTTTTTATATATGTATACAACAAATCCTGGTTGTTGCCTTGAGTGCAATTTTTAGTTTTGTTTACTGGTTTGATATTATCTTCAGTGTTGGGCTGCATAGCTGTCATTCAATTGATCATTGACCAACATATCAAGCATTTTTTAAAAAGACCTTATCTGGAGCAAGGGGGGGAATGTCCCAGGGTTTTGACAAAGGTTTGATAATAAAACATTGACAGGTAACACTTCCTTTTGATTATATTCTTTATTTTTCTGTAGTTTTTTTTGTTTGTTTTCGACAGGGTCTCGTAAGAATCTTAATAACATGATGGAAAATGTTCCCTTGACTCAGATTCATAATTTAATTATATATATATATATATATATATATATATATATATATAATTAATTATATCCTCTTCTTCTATATCTTCTTTTGTCCCACACTGTCCCAGCAATGCTGCTGCTCTTATGCACTTTTTAAAAAAAGACATTGGCATCCTCTATATTAAGAAAAAACACACAGTAGCCTCTCATCGGTGATTTTGAATGGGGGCATTTTGTTTCATAAAGTATTTTATCTGTTAAACAAACTGTTTATCGTGTGAATTTGTATCAGTTAAATATAAATGTTGAGTTTAGCGGGCTCAGAATATACTAGTAACTTTCTTTGGGGAAGTTTTATCCTGTCAATCTCATGAGGAACTTGCTCTCTCGAACTGTTGAAGGGTCTGTGTGGCTATGAGATTTTTTTTAAGATTCCCATATCCTGCTTTCTCCATTGCAAGCGAAACAGCTTATTGCGGTTCAGATCAGCGTTGTTTATTTTAAATCAATTTACATTGAGTGTTTGCTTTTTTCTAAATGATGAAATGTGTGTTCAGTTAGTATTATTTCAAGTGACTGTACATTAAAAATCCCAGAAAGAGGTCATCAAACCAAACACTTTTTTTTTTTTCTTTTTGAAAATGTGTTGCATCCCAGCTCTATATTCAATCATGATTCTGTTTGGTATTGAAATGTGTGGGTCTACTTTTTTCGCAGCAGCTTGGTGTGTTTTAGTGGGCTGTGGTTCTGTCTCCTCGGCGGAGAGGCTTGAGTGACGAGAGCGCCACAGCTCACCTCGGGGTGGGGGCCGGGTCGGGGAATGACGTACCGCTGCTTCTAATTTACCAGCAGAACCTGTTGCTGCTTTTTCGTGGACTGAAACATATGCTGTACAAGATGGGGTGGGGTGGGGGGGGTGTGGAGGGGAGGAGGCGGGAAACGATCCACTCCTGACACTGATACAGACTTCACTCGAAAAAACCTGACGAGGGACAAATCCACTGACCTTTTCGATTTGGCGTCAGGCCCTGCGGTTTTCTCACAGATCAAATCGTTTGGACACAACGATGAGACAACACAACAAGGTGCATATTTGAGCTTAACGCAGTTACAGTACAAGACTGTCAGAAAAAGACAAAAAAAAACAATTGTAAAAAGGGCTTTCTGTGTTCACGCTCAACAACACACCGGAGGCATTGCATTCCTGGGTTTTCTATAAAAGCTTTGGAAGTTTCTTTTTTTGTGTATTTACTTTTAGCTGTAAACAATTGTGTGAAAAATGCCTTCAACAAGTACTCAAAAGTGAGATGTGCATTAGGTATGCAGCGAGAGTGCTGTGACCCATTTTTACATTCAGTCTCTTTGTTTTTACTTTTTTCATGTGCCATTTTTGCAAAGGTTGAGGATGCAGAGGGTGATGGGGCAGGGACTGAACTGGGCTAATCGACCGGAGAGCATTTATCAGATCCTGGAATGTAGTTAGAACGTGCTGTGGAGGAGATGGAGATCACCAACTGGCACGTTCGGTTAGCGGTGTGTTGGATCAAAATGATGACGACGTATTGCATACTGGTGCATCCAAAATAATTGGAGTATAATTGGTGTTTATTTTTCTATCGTCTGTGACTTTAGGCTGTGGACAGCATCGCAGAATCAGAGTCATTTCCGCTCCTTTTGCTTTTTATTCTGGATCATGTCTTTTACTTGCCTGGTTATTTTGTACAGGAAACAAGCATGTTGAACACATCTTTGACATGATTTGTCTGGGTCAGAATTGGGCGTTTTTGCATAGAGGACTTGGATTTAGTGGCTATTTGGTGTATCTGCAAATGCTCCCTTTTTGTATATTGCAAAGGGTATCGAAGCATTGTGTGGCAATGCTTATCCTACTTAATCTACATTGACAAGCAGCCTTAATGGTCTTTTTTATGTGTTTGTTTGGCTATTCCTTGTGTCTATGGCCACTGACTGTACTTGATGACAAGCAACTGATCGTTACAATGTAAATTTGGGTCTAGTTTCTTTCGGTCTTATTTTTCCTTTTACTCTGTACAGTAATCTGACGTTACGGTGGACTCAGTATTACGAAAACCGTAATGTGATGAGAGTTTTACAAAAAAAAAAGACAAAAGTGCAATGGAAGATAATGCCATTATGCTATCAAGTGGATGTGCATTAGCTTGCGTCTCACTTGTCTTAGGCATTAAAGGGGAATTCCACCAAAAAGGACTTGGAATTTTTATTTTGCAAAGGCAGAGCTTTTGCAGTAGAAAGTTGTTGACATTTTTTTTCTCGCATGTAGTATCAGGATTGAGTAAAAAGAGTGCAAGATCAGGGGAAATAAAATTAGGTGACATCAGATATTTTAATAGACATACTTTTTGTTTTTAACCATGTTTAAATAAAAAATCTGCAGTTTTCAGAGAAGGCATGATTTTTTTTTTTTGATATTTTGATGTCGAAGGAACACTTCATCTGGAGAGCACATAACTACAGAAATGTCCTTTTTTTTGTAAACCAAGTCACTTTTGGTGGGAAGGTCCCTTTAATGTAAAGCCGCCAGCTCTTTCTCTTACCTGAATCCCACCTGCACACACCCACAACAACTACCCACTCACAAACACACCTGCTATAGTATCTCCATACATTTACTTGACTGCCTTATGCGCACCAAGCAAAACCTTTATGACCTGTTTGATTTAATCAACAAAGACAGATAATCACCTTTTCCTCTTTTCTTTATTTGTCAGTAAAGGGATCTGGGTCCACGGATTGAACAGATGTTGAAAAGTTTTTGGGTCAGTTGTCTCTTGACTGGATGAGCAGATGCAGACATGACTACCTCTATGTGAGTCTCCATGGCTAACCACAGTGACCAAGATCCAGTCTGAGGTGTTTCTACCTGTGTATATATAAAGCCGCGTGTTGGCAGCAGGAACTTGGATTTGGACTAGCAATTCAACCACAATTTGTTTTACTAAGCATCCTTCTGTTGTTCTTTTTGGGTTATATGCCTTTACTAAGTATTATTTGGCAAATGAAAAAGATGAAACATTTTGTGTGCTTGGTTGTAAATGACAAACTTTAATCAATGCCGCCCCATTGTAAGACAGTTTTCCTGAAACCAACTAGTTGCAGAGTGCGTCTTTGCAAATGAGTGAAAATGACCATGTTTGGTGATGTTCTGTATGTACATACATCTTTTTAACTGTAATAAACCGATAAATATTTACAAAGTTATGATGTGCTGCGTGTCTATATTATATATATTATATATAACATGGCGTTTGTTGGCCATTTTTTCGACATGCTAAATTATGACGTTAAAAAACTCCCCTCTGGACCACTGCAACTCACTCTTTTATGGAATCAGCTCCAACTCCATCAAAAGACTCCAGCTAGTCCAGAACACAGCTGCCCGACTCCTGCACCAAATCTTGACACCACCTCCTCTCCTTCAAAGCCCTTCACCTTCTGACCAACCCTGACAGTCCCTCAGATCCGCCGCTGCAAAACTCCTCACCACCCATAAATCTATCATACGCACTTTTGGGGACAGAGCCTTCTACAGGGCTGCTCCCAGGCTCTGGGACTCCCTCCCCCAAGAGATCTGTGACTCTGAGTACCTCGCCACCTTTCAGTCCTGCCTCAAACCTGCCTCAAACCTGTGCCTCAAAAATGTCAAAATTTGACATCCCAAAAACAGCTTAAAACACCTCAAAACGTTGTAAAATAGCATACTGAGACACGCCATAGCATTGACAGTTTAAAAAAA
>NW_024653021.1:0-339 GCF_008729295.1 Plectropomus leopardus
CCTGTGCCTCCGCATCCACCTCCTCCGGCTTCTTTGCCCGGTATGGGTCCTGGCCCCCGGCAACCCGCAGCGGGCCTACAGCCTGGGCCTCTGAAGAGGCCCTTAACAGGAGGGTCCCGTTAGGGGCCCTCCTAAAAGTAGGATGTTCCATCTAAACAGAGAAAATGAACGTTAGCAGAATACTGGCAGGAAATACTTTATGATCATACTTTATGATGACGATAAATGACGCGTAGCCTCGGACTTACAGTTAAAGCTCTCCTTAAATCTTCAAAATCTGTAATAACAGAGGGGATAAAACAGTGAGGAAACAGCACATCTCTGGACTCAGATCTCTTT
>NW_024653022.1:0-256 GCF_008729295.1 Plectropomus leopardus
AAGACAACTTGAGGGATTTTTTCAGATATAGCACAAACTTTCACTTGGACTTAAACATGACCTGATTAGATTTAGATGGTCATAAGTCAAAGGCCAAGGTCACTGTTAATGTCTATCTATCTCATTCTTGTGAATGGATATCTCAACAATGCCTTGAGGTTTTTTTTTTTTTTTTAATTCAAGTTTGGCACAAATGTCACTTGGACTCTAGGATGAACTGATTTGATTTTGATTGTCATAGGTGAAAAGTCAAGGT
>NW_024653023.1:0-286 GCF_008729295.1 Plectropomus leopardus
GAGAAAATTAGATATTTTGTGCTTTTGCTGATTTTTCATATTTTTCTGACCAGTTCTCAGTTATGAATTTATGTGCATCATACTTGTGTATATTTATGTTCTTGTTAGGATATCTGCAATTGGATGTTCTATTTAGTTATGGGCAGAGGAAAATAATTAATCGTATATACCATTGCCACATCTCATCCATATGTGCCCATATATAATAATTATAATAATATTAGCAATAATAATACATTTTGCAATTATTGATACTCCAAAGGGAAAGTTAGCCTTTTGTCAAACC
>NW_024653024.1:0-387 GCF_008729295.1 Plectropomus leopardus
AACTTTTATGTCCAATTTATGTTCCGTGGTAAATTTGGGTCCCTTGAATGTGGTCGTGTCTAAAAAATCAATTGAATTACTATTAATGGTGGCTTTTAATTTTATAGATGGATTATGATTATTTAGGGTATTTAAGAAATTATCGAATTCTCCAGCAGAGTAAGTCCAGACTCCCCATATATCGTCTAAGTACCTAAAATAATATAAAGGTTTGATAATACATTTTTCTAACGCTGCTGTTTCCCAGGCTGCCATAAATATGTCGGCGTATGCCGGCGCAAATTTTTTGCCCATGGCTGTTCCCTTCGTTTGGAGGTAAAATTTTTCGTTAAATTCAAAGTCATTTTTCGTTAAATTAATTTCTAATAATTTAATTAGTTCTTTATC
>NW_024653025.1:0-246 GCF_008729295.1 Plectropomus leopardus
TTTCATTTGTGAAGTTGATGCACAGCTGCTCAAAGGTGTTGAACTGTAATAACATTGAAAGAAGCCAGAAATTAACACAGGCATGACAATTATAAGCAAATATTGTTTACTCATGTTCATTAGCTGCTAATTCCATTCCAAACTTACATCAAAAATCTCAAATCCAGCAATGTCCAGTACGCCAATGAAGTACTGGCGCGGCTGCTTGGTGTCCAGGGATTGGTTAATTCTCACCACCATCCACAG
>NW_024653026.1:0-322 GCF_008729295.1 Plectropomus leopardus
TCTGACATAAATGACATAGATATGGTAATTATTAAAGAAGTCAGACCGCTGACCTATATATGTCATCTGTCTTTTCAAAAGGGAATTTTTCTAATAATATGAAACTAGCAAAGGTAATTCAGTATTCAAAAATGGGGACAAGCACCACATGGACAATTAGATTCGTTTGTCAGTAAAAATAAATTATAAAGTGAAAATCAGTCCAGATTTAGAGAAAACAGAACTACTTCTGATGCAGTAATACAGATGGTTGAAGAAATTGCAATGGCTAATGAAAATGATGAATGTTCTGTTGGTATTTATGTGGACTTACAGAAGGCTT
>NW_024653027.1:0-459 GCF_008729295.1 Plectropomus leopardus
AGAGGTTACAAAAAAAACAACAAAATAATGAAAGAAAAAAACCTGATGGTGAAATGCATATGTAGGCCACTGCTATAAATATAAAATGTAAGCATCAAAACTGTATGCAGCTATAACTTAAAAGTTATATCTGTCTGTCTATTTTTTTTGTTTTACCCATGTTTTTAAAGGAAATCAACCCAATTTGCTCAGGTTTCAAAGGGTTAAATTGCATGTGAAAAGCGTCTCAATGCAGTACAGGAAAGCCAAAGCCGACACGGGTTTCAAAGGGTTAGTTGCTCATTGCTTCTTCCCATGTTATCGAAAAAAAACTTTTCTCATTACTTTTTATGAAAGTAAACCAAGTCATAATTTGTCCGACAATCTATTTTGCTTTACGTTTTTCATTGCCTGTAAATATTACCAATTTTGTTTGTCCGCTTGTTTGTAAAATCATTCTTCATTTCTTTATTTTTTTTA
>NW_024653028.1:0-257 GCF_008729295.1 Plectropomus leopardus
TTTGAGTTTTTCACTGTTTTATCACCATGAATTTTTGCTCTAATTTAAGTTGTCGTGTTTTTATAACTGTAACATCACTTGTGATTTTACCCTCAGAGATATAATTGACTATTATGATGATACAAGAAACAAATATTTGAATTATGTTGTTTATGTTTTTATTTTAATGAGGAAATTTTGTTTTTAATGAAAAACATTTTTAGTTTCACGCTCCTCTTTATATTTTCTTGATTTATTTTAATTCAACACTTTCTTCT
>NW_024653029.1:0-228 GCF_008729295.1 Plectropomus leopardus
GAGTGTAAAACTGGATAGACTTGGCTTATATTGCAAAAGTTGTGTGATAGATTTGCTGATGTTAAACATGATCCCCTGTAACCTGAAATTCTCACCTTCTTTTTATTGCTCTTTTTGATTTTTTAAAAAAATCATTTTTGTTGTTGTTTGTTCTTTGTACATACTGTACATTTCTTTCTTCTTCTTCTTCTTATTATTATTATTGTTATTTTATTCTATTCTATTTTA
>NW_024653030.1:0-259 GCF_008729295.1 Plectropomus leopardus
TTCCTGTGATATAATAATTAATTCAGGGGCTGACAGATAATGTAACCGTCTTAAGAAAAGTAATCTAATTACATCCACAGTCAGTGGCTCATCAGGCTGAGTGCCAGCCAGCAGCATCTGTCAGCTGTCAGTTTGATTGTTTCAAAGCAACCCGAGTCAAATTACAGAAAAAAAGAGCAGACATCTGAAACTGTCAGAGCACAAGAGAAATAAAAAAAAAAAAATAACATAAAATAGTGACAAAACTACACCTGATAAA
>NW_024653031.1:0-12820 GCF_008729295.1 Plectropomus leopardus
CATTTCTAGGGTATTAGGACATTAGGGGCTCAGCAAGGAACTCTGTCTGGGGGTTTGGGAATCCTCCACTGGCACTTTTTGTTGATAAACCAGCTCTGTTTGGATGCTGTTGTATGCGCTGTGGCACCGTGTGCATACTAAAAGTACAAAAACAATTCCCAGTGTTTATCACTTTATTTATATTGTGAATTAGAAAATGGTTTGGGGGCCAACCGGGACCCTATCAGGAGCCGAATTTTGCTGTGAGTATCACTAATGGATGGTATTCGTGTTAAGATAATTTCATCCGGTATAACCGGGCTGACCACAAGAGGGAGCGAGAGGTTTTGCACTTTGTGTTTTCTTTTTACGGCCTCGGCAGTTCCAGTGAAGGATGCATGACTGGGTCGCATTAACATTTCACCTTAACATTTCATGAGCGTCACACCCACGCTGACATGTGATGAGTGATGTTGTTCCGCTACCGTCAACTTTAACTGCACACTTTCAACTTTTTTTCTTTTTAAGTATTGAACTGAAAAATCAGTGTTGGAATCTCTATTTCTATGTCTCCAATGAATCATTTTTCATATTTTTCTTTTTCTAAGAATAGCAGGTGCTGCACAGATTATAAAGCCTTTTGAGAAAACTTTGTGATTTTGGACCATTTGAATGAAACAGACTTAAAAAAATTATTTAAAATATGAAAATATTTTCAATGATTAAAATGGATTTATGTGTTGTAGTTAACCCTCGGAAACCTGAAGCAGCATCAGTTTTTCTGTGCTGCTTTCAGGCATCTTTGACAACCTCTGAGACCTGAGCAAACTGATACGATTTTTTCAAAAACATTGGAAAAATGCAAGGGCCAACTTGGTAAGAAATTTTATGAAGACATCATAAGGTTTTTATAGTTTTATCACGATTAACTGAACATTTTACTCCAATTATGATTAATGAAGGATTATTGCTCTTTTTGGGGGATTTGTTTTTTGCCCTCATAGTTCCAGCATTTTATATAAATGAAAAGCTCCACCTTAAACAAACTGAAGGTAAGTTTAAGCACGTTGTGCTGATAATAGGCCAACCTCTCCTGACTGCAGGACTCTGACTTCAAATTCTGTGCTATTAATCATTTTAGTCAGGAATTAAAAACTTTTGAGTCGACCTACTTCTCCTATAGCTGCCAACAGCCTGCCAACATTCCCAGTTAGAGAAAGGCTGAAAATAAGCTCATGTGCTTGTGGCCCCGGGCCCCCAAAACATTACATCTGCCCCTGGTAATAATAATGAGAGCTCAGTGCGAGCGGCTGGATGAGACACAGGGTGATGCGTCCTGGTGTTTCTAAATAATTCATCCAAAGTCTGATTAAAGCTGAAACTAACACAAAGTCGTCTGCAGACTTCTAAAGACGTCACTTTCCCACCAAGCCAGTGATATCTATTTGCAACCTTCCTTCATAAAGGATGATTTGTATATGTTAAAATACATGTTCAAGGCAACATTTAAGACTTTCTGTGCATGCAAAAGGCTTATTTCTTCCAGATTTTCCTCACAATTTTCAGTTTCAGAGAGCACTTGCACCCTTGCTGAGAGTTCATCCCGCTGACAGGTGTGGAGCGTCAAGATGCTGATTAGCTGCATGATTGCTACGCACGCAGGTGTGCCTCAGGACGGGCAATAAAAGGCCGCTCTGAATGAACAGTTTGAGCACCAAACACAATGACTCACATGGTGCAAGATTCAAGTTATCGGTCATTAGCATGCGCACTGCGGGAAAGTCCTTCAGAGCTGTTAGCTGTGACCTGAATATTAATGTTGCTTCTGTCTATATCACACACTGACAGGGGGGACTTCAGTTCAAGAGAAGGCAATGAGCAGTCTTAGAAGAAATTAACCTTTTTTTTCTTTTTAAGTATGAGAAAGTATAAAAAAAAAAAAGAAAACTTGCACAAAAAAGGAAAGTTAAAAAAAGAAAAAAGAAAATGACTTGGAAAAAGGAGCTTAAAAGAATTAATTACCTGGAAAAGTAAATGTATAAATATTTGTAAATGTAAACTTTGAATTACACTTTGTTGTTTTTTTCTACAAATTTCTTGCGATTTGCCGAACATTTCTGTTTTTGAAAGAATGAAAGCCACTCGCAAATGTTTAAAATTTCTGAAAATAGCCTAAAAACAGCACAAAAAAGTGATGTTGCAGGTTCAAAGGGTTAAATAGTTGGCAGTTGAACAGTTGAAGATGTTTTCTGAAAGTCATGGATAAAAATGTAATGGTGGTGTTGGTATAAATGACCCAAAGAGTTAATTTTATATGAAATGTATGTATGTCTATTTAAAAAAAGCACTTACATGATTGAAATATGAAGCTACAATTGATGAAAAAACAGTTAAAGTCAATTTCAGATAAAATGGTTGAAAAAGCTAAATGTAAAGATTTAACTGATTGAAATATATGGTTGAACTTCAGTTAAAGATAAAAGCCATTGTGTTAGAGCAAATTATTATAATTTTTAAGCATTTTTTTCAGGTCATGTCCATGTTTTATTTTTTTCGTTTAAACTTTTTTGCATAAAAAAAAAAGTACGCCAATATGCCCGAGTTATGAGTGGTTCAGTAAACACACTTGACACATGACGCCCGATGTTTTTAAAGCGTCATGTCGGAGAGCTTTTCCAAAGAATATCAGACAAAAAAAAAAAAAGAAGTTGGAAAATTTCTCAGCCTCCAGTTTGGGACCCGCTGGTGTTGAGAAGACGGAGCAGGCAGGTGTTTCAAACGTTAATCATAACTCAAATTATGTTTGTTTCGTATATCAAAGTGACAGGTGGCAGCTTTACAGTCAGGAACATGAAACAGAAAGACACACAGTACAGGTACTCGGGTAGGATGTACTGCACAGTGTGTCTATAATGTGTTTTATTTCCTTGTATGTTTGCAGGGGATGCATGTGTTCAGTCGCTCCACCCTCTGCTTTATCAAAAACTGAAGCGTGCAGCAACATGTTTTTGTGATGATGGAAATTAAGCTTGTTTGTAGCACACCTTTCTCTCCTTCCTTCTCTGGCTCACTTGTCAAAAGTTTTTGTTTTTATAGACAAAAGAAATGATGGTCACTCCTCTATGCTTCCCCAGAAGAGCGATACGTGCATGTGATTGTCATCGTGACTCTCAGCAGTGATTATATCCCACTGGGGTTATTTCTTAATCCCATTATTTTATTCAGTTTATATCCTCATTCTAAAACCAGCCAGCAGTTAAAGTTAAAGTTAAAACAAACTTACCTGACATGATCTTTCACACTAAAGTAAATAAAAAACGTACAAAGTAGGACCAAGGGTGGGGTATTTAAACAGATAAAAAAGTGTATCCAAGAAGGTCAGATCTCATGCAGTGTGTTAACCCTTGCATTGTTATTCAGCACGTCTGAAATCTGCACACAAAATCTGCTCTTCAAAATCAAGCTTTTAAAAAATATTATACATTACTATGATTTTCTTCTTTCATTAAGTTCATTTTTTTAACCAGCATCAGTCCTCATCATAAATATCAAACATTCTTTAATTTTAGGAATTTTGACCCTATCAATGCCAGGTTTTATTCGTGAGGCAACTATATTTGAAAACAGCTTGGATTTCTTTCAAAAACATGCCAAGAAATGGCCCAAACATTAGCAGGAAATGAATAAAAACTTACGCGAGAATTAGAAAAAATTAACAAAATCAAACAAAGACACACAAAAAAGGGTAAAAACCTGACAAAAAAGACCATTAGCTAAGTGCTAAAAGAAATGTAAATGGTTTTTTTTTTTTTTTGTTTTTTAAAGGAATTATAAATATAGCTTTCAGGACATTTTTCCCTCATTTAAAAAAAAAATCTAATAATCCGTCGCAACTAATTTCAGATCATCGCCTTTTACTTTTTTTTTTTTTTTTTTGTTTGCAGTTTGTGGGACATTTCTTGTAAAGTTGCTCCTTATGTTTTTCCCATGTTTTTGAAAGAAATCAAGCCATTTTGTTCAAGTTTTATAGGTTTTAATGCTGTTGAAAAACTGTGGATCAAGGTGTTAGGTGTTATTTCATGTGCTTTATTTCCTTGTTTGAGGACACGTGCTGAGGTTTTGATAGGGTGGAGTAACTGAAGTGTGTTTGTGATGAGCGTGATGAACCAAAATTAGGCTTTTGTGTGCCACACCTTCGACTTCTTCCTTCTGTAGAAGCCCACTTGTCAAAGCGGAAGGTGCTTTCTGTCAGAGACTGATAAGCATCTGTAGTCACTCCTCTGTATTTATCCCGAAACAGTTTAAATGAATGTGTGTCATCAAAGTGACCTATGGAAAAACAATAAAAGGTGCTGTGACTCTCAGTAGAGGCATGATCAGTTAAGTGTTTCTCCAATTCTTCAGAGTACTGACGCTTTTATTTGCTCCAGTTATTTTAGTGCAGCTTATTTCCTTATTAAAGACAGCCAGCAGAAGAGTATGTAAATGTAAATGCATCTTAGAGAATAAAGCACACATAATAAATCATTTTAAAAAATATATCTTTTAATACAATTTTACAGCTATATTTAACAAAACATGTACAAATACATCAAGGAAACAAGAACACAAACAAACATAAATAAAAACATAAATTATAATAATCATAAATAATAATCATAATATTGATACATGAATATATACAAATATTGATATTTATTAAAATGGGGAAAAAATGAAACGGACAGAAACAAAAACGAACAAACATAAGTAATTCACATCATGTCTCACTGAGGTTTTGCTGAATACGTTTTTGCAGTATTCTTAAAATCTGACAGAAAAGTGTTGAGATGAAATAAGGCAAAAACAGATACAAAGATGGTTGTTTATGGATAACAAATTTCCCCATTAGAAAGTATTAATTGTTACTTGTATCATCATGATAATAAGTTATATCTTTATATTTTTAAATGATGAGTGATATTACAGTTATTGAAAACATGAGAACTTAAATTAAACCAAATATCAATTATTATTTTACACTGACAGAAAAAATGGATTAAAGTTTCAAGTCCAAAGAAAGAACATGTTTTCAACATCTCCCAAGATTTTGAAATGAACCTCTTTGACTTTGTCAGAAATACAAAATTCATGAGGTAAACCATGTTTTCTTAGTTTTTTTTTTTTGTTTTTTTTTTGCCTTGTAAATGTGAGCTCCGCTGTGTTCAGGTGTGACAAGTGAGAGCAAGAAAACACGATACCAGGAAGCTAAAATCAAAGCAGCTGAATTAAATCCAGACATCAATCATTTTATCACCTGAACAACCTTCTGTGACGAGACAAAAAGTGAAGAAAAAAACCTGTTACACATCTGACAGACAATGTGTGGCATGCAGATCGAATTACACACGTGCTCTAAGTTTTACCAAAAGACAATTAGTATCAAAATTGTCACGTACACACAGAATATAATTAAACCTGTGAAGCAGAGAGCAGAGCGTGGATGTTTCTCCATGCAGATTGTTCCCTTGCAACTACAAGCAGTTCATGAACGTGCTCAACCCTTTAACACCTGGATCGACATCAGTTTTCCAGTGCCACATTCAGAGGCCTTTCACTAGCATTTAAACATCCGAAACCCAAAAATAGAGCAACTTAGCAAGAAATGTCCTGCAAGTCAAAAATGAGGGAGAAATACAGCAGGCTGTAAGCATGTTTATTTTTGCTAAAAATTGGGGCATTTTTCATACAGGGGATTTGCTTGGTTTTGGAGCCACCCTCGAGTGGCCATTAGAGGAACTGCAGCTTTTGGTGCTTCCGCATTGGCCTCATTTCTCGGGCTCAGAGGTTGCGGCTTGTTTGCAAATTAGGGCTTTGATTTGATCAACTAGTTATTTTAATGACTACACATTTTGCACTGTACTTATTGTTACGTTATATTTGTAGTTATTAAGGAGTTCATGGTCTGGGGAGAAGCTGCAGCGGGTAGAAGTTACGTAAAAGTAATGCTAAGCGCCACTAAAATGTCTGTAGGCTGTAAATTGTGTTAATAGACTGGATAATAATCAGCCCAGTTGTCAGAAGAAAATCTTGGCATTGTATATTTCTGTAAACCATGGATGCATTACATTTGTACATTTCCTACATATCATATCAAGGTTTCTGAAGAGACATAGTGTATGAGCTGACTTTGTAAACTCCAGATGTGCAGGAAAAGGGATGGCATGTGACCTGTGCTTTCAGAAATTCAAGTGTTTCCGTTTCTTTTATAAAAACCCATCAATGTGTTTCAGCGGGTGATAGTGTTGCGAAATCTGTTGTTTTTGCCAAGAAATCACAGCATTTCAAAAAAATGCCCTTTACCTTATATATTCACCTTAAAAATCTTACATAAACTTTTGATTTGACCTGAAGTTACCTCAAATAAGCTTTATTCAGAATCATCGTGTGAGGAAACTTGCTGTTGCTGGGAAGAGAGTCAGATGTTGCTCCAGTACATCTTATCTCAGCTGACATACGAGGGCACTGGGTTTGTGCCATAAAAACCCAGCCCGTTCTCATCAAATACCACAACTTTAGCAGTGATTTCAGCATAACATCCCGATGCCAAAAGCCACCTTTCGTGTCCACACGATACGCCGCTGGACGGCAGCTGGACAGAACCAGTCCTGACGTTATTATACACTGCCTGACAGCTGGACAGCACTTGCTGGGGCAACATGATACGTGAATGTGTGTGTCAGCTGAGAGCGTAGCCAGACGGAGCCTGTCACGTCCATATGATACGCCGCTGGACTGCGTCAGGTTGATACGGTAATGATGTAAAACAGAATTATGAAGGTCTTTTCAGAGCGGGCAGGAGGGGCAGCAGATGGGTCCAACAAACCACGTCTTTTAATTGGAGTCCGGCTTCCATCTGAAT
Organism: Plectropomus leopardus; assembly: GCF_008729295.1. Lineage (NCBI taxonomy): Eukaryota > Metazoa > Chordata > Actinopteri > Perciformes > Serranidae > Plectropomus > Plectropomus leopardus. Next base: position 6,881 of record NW_024653031.1, read on the forward strand.
GTTTTATTTTCTATCTTACTTTATCATGTGCTTGTTTTGCCTAAACATCCATTCCACCATGTGGCTTTGTTGACGTCACGGTAGCGGCATCCCATAATGTCAACAACAGACACAGAGGGATACCCAGAGTGTAACATGAAGACATAAAAGTGTCACTGCTAAGTTGCAATAAGTGACGAGTTGGGATGAGAACAACATAGAGAGGCAAAACCGGGTATTTTACGCCAAGGTATAATTATTTCTAAACATTTCCTCAAATGATGCATGAGCCTAACTGCACATTTACCATGGCATCGTTGACACACAAAGAAATGTAAAGTTTCAACATATGTGCAAGATAATAATGTACAAAGTGACTTTCCTTAGATTTGTATAGACACACAATGCCAATATGTATTCCAATGATTGGGTTGCAATAATTCAACACTAAAAAATGGTATTTCTGTGCAAAGTTTGTCAAGACATCTTAGAAATGTCAAATTTTCAAGTTGGAAAGATTGTTTACTGGTTCTGTCTTTATTCATACAGTTTCCAGTTGAGAAGCAGACTGGAAAAGTTGAAAGTAACATCATATTTAGTAGAGGTGTCCATGTGTGTCCTCCATTAAAATAAATAAATAAATAAATCTTCACTCAAAAGAAAAATAAACTCAACTGATGGAAACATCAATGAGATCATCAGTAACTCAGAGAGGATAAACAAACTGGTTAGATTGTGGTTATTTGGGGTTTAATTTTAGGTAAAGTAATCAGAGGTTTACAGTAGAAACTAATATTGGCAAGTTATAAATAAATAATATATAATTGACAAAGTGTGGCTCAGACATTTCACACGTCTCTCCAATTTAAGGTTATTACCTCCTACGCATCTTCACACTGATGATGCATCACTAGGTATATCCTCGCACAGAGGATGAGTCAGGACGTAACAGGTATTTGGTTTCCCCAGTGGACAATTATGAGTGACTGTCATACGAGTGTCATAACTGTACTTACACACAGTTTCACAGTTTGTCATGAGGTTTAACCGCCTGGACATAAAGAGAAACCGAAGAATGTCAGAGCTGAGTTTCATAAAACCAGCTGAGAGAGTAACTTAAAAACCTATCTTTTTGATTTGTATTTTTATTGTTAATTTGGAGTTACTTTACAGTTGGATTTTTAAGTCTTTATTATAATTTTTTACTTTATCATTCTTTCCGTTACTGAAGGTAGTTCTCATCTCCCTGATGTTTGTTCTCATGATCGTTTTCTTCATTAGTGTGGTAATTATGAGTTATTAAGTTATACTCATTAAATTATACAAAAGGGGGCTTTCTCGCCATGATTGACAGCTGTGCCAGCCAGTCAGTGCACTCACATTCAATGGAGCGGCTTGTGATTGGTCAGACAGGTGAACTCCCAGTTCACTTACGAAAGGAAAACTTAAGAAAACAGTTCAGTAACGTACAAACATCATTTGAAGGATGTAAATGCACCATTCAGCGGATCGTAATAAATTACGAGGCAGACATCATTAGAATACTGTCTGTCTCATAATTCATGGTGAGAGTGAAATATCACTGTTCTACATCGTTTATAATGCCTTATTGAGTATATAGCTGAATACATTACATTTCGTCTTTCAAATTAGCTGAATAGACATAGCTTCTTGGAGACATGGCAGCACTAAAAGTGTTAAAAAACACATTGCAATCCTCGAACGAAAGCCAGATCTGCAAACACAGAATGATGGAGTGAAAAGTCATTTATCGAATAGTTTGAAATAAATCACATTGTTTAAAAAAATCCTGTTAGTGACATGAAATGTGCAGTAAGTTCTAAAAACAAAATGACAAAATAAAGACTGCATCCTCAGAAAACCTGAGCAAATGAAGAAAACATCTTCCAAACATTGACCAGACATATATACAAGTGCTGTCGTCAAAATACTGCAAATAAAAACAGCACAAGAACATTAGAGTTTTCAGGAGACACTACTGAGATAAACATGTTGGTCAATAAAAGGCTAACTTTGGTGTAACCAGTATTGACATCCGGTCCATGGGTGTTGGCTCCAGAAGGAACCAGGAACAAAAGCAAAACAAAAACAAACGGTTGATGTTGGGGAAACTTTGTGGTGGGTGAATAATGTGACTAAAGCTGGTGACACTTCCTTTGACTTCTTCGTGTAAAAAAACTGTTGGTAAGAATTGGCGCCCTCACATTTACCCCGCGATAGCTTCGTACCTACGTCTAATTATTCTTTATGAGGCAGAATAAACAGATGACCATCGACCCTCAGCTTCCTTTAAAAAAAGACATCATGCCTCATCTGCTTCTGCCAGGCAAGAGTCGCAGTTCCCACAGCCACAAGAGCTCCTTCATTTTCGATTATTTTTAGTCATTTTAGACATTTAAACAAATGGTTGAGTTGGGCAGACAGCAATGATCAAGTGCTTTTATTTATTATTATTTTGTGTAAATTTTTACTTAAAAAAACACCCAACAACTTATGCCTATTACCTTATACCACTGAGAGGAGATGCACTGAAATTTCATTGTACATTTTTGCAGTGACAGTAAAGTATACAACTCATTTCCATTCAATTCAATTCTATAAGACAGATGTATTATGTAGCATCTGTAGTTCCATAAGAGCCTATTCTACATTAAAGTAATAAAACAAAAAAACAACCTGCTTGTTACAGTTTCCTTTTTATGGCAAGTGCAAATAAAAAGTACACAAACTATTAGGCAATAGCACTTTTATAATAAACAAATAATAAGGTGAATGTGTGACCTATATAAACAGACTCAGCCTGTAATACCACAGGCTGGAAATACAAAATGCAACATGAAAATGAGGAATAATTAATCACATAACAAAAAAAGGTGTGTGTAGTGTTATTTTAAAAACTGAAAGCAACCCATGACTCATTAAAACAGCAACTTACAGAGTTATTAAGCAGTTTTGTTGCAGTTTCTTTTCCTTGTATAAATTAGGCGTGACTTCCAAGATACTTGGAGTATTTACAAAGCCCTCAAGTATGAGCCGAGACTTGAAATGTGTCTTAAAATGACGGGTCATTGAAGTGTTATTCACAACTTCACAACACAAAAGCTTCAACAAAAGAGACTGATGCTTAAGCAGTGAAATAATTTTACTTTTTTATTTAAATAAGTGATAAATTAACTTTGTATTGACTTTATTCGATTTTTTTCACTTCCTGATGCCTCTGTCTGACAGCTGTGGTATTGCTTGCGTGTTTTTAAATGGGGGCAATATTTTCCATTAGCCCTGGTATTTCCTTATGCTTTATGTAAGATAATCTTAATGGCAGTGATTTTTTAAAATTTTTTTCAATCTGGGTCTGCATGTCAGCAAATCAGATTACTAGATCACACCTGTGATCTGTAACTGCACAGAAGAGAAACATATTTTATCACAATTAAAAATGTTTTCAAGGCGCAGTCTATGACACAAATGAGAACAAAAGGGACAATTTTCAGTCGTCTTACGTCTTATTACTGTGTAATATTCAGTTGCTGTTTTCTTGAGATAAAATGTGTTTTTTTGAAGTCCTGTTTCCTGCAGTCTTCTGTATTTGGGTTCACCTGCTCTGTTCTGCTGTGTTTTATCCCGTTTTTTCTTTTGTAAAGCACTTTGTAAACATGTTCGGGAAATTGCTACAATAGATAAAGTATATCATTATATGATTTAGTTCAAAGCACCACTAAGTCGCTGTAAACGTGTAGTCTTAAAATTCAAACCTAAAAAAAAATACTATTGTGCAAAGATTGCGTAACCTTTTGAAATCTGGATCAACATCAGTTTTCTTGTGCTGCTTTCAGGCGTCTTTCACACGTATTTAAACCTTTGAACCCTGAACAATGTTTGATTTATTTCAAAAACCTAAGGGGAAAAAAGGCAATGAGCCTCTTGACAGTAAATGTCCCACAAATTGCACAAATTTAGTAGATTAAAAAAATCATTTAAAAAAAAAAAATCAAGTAAAAAAAAAAGGAAAATAAACACTTATATTTCTAATTATCATTAAGATGACATAATAATTATTACCCTTATGCACGTTTTTTTCAAGTAATTAACTTGTTTTGTGTTTTTTTTTTATTGTTATTTTCCCATTGTTTTGTTGTTATTTCTCACTAATTTGGGGTTTATATCCTCCTATGTGGCTCATTGCTTTCCTCCCATGTTTTTGTGGTTTTGAAAGAAATCATTCAGAAATCAGAAATGTCCCCATTTTTCAAAGGGTTAATGGGTCTATCTTCATTCACAAAATCATTTTATTAAGGGTTTTGTAAATGTTATTTTGCAACTTTTTACAGTTGAGATTCCGTAAATGTTTTTGCCCGATGGCAGAGTAGCAAAGTAACAACTTTAAAAATAGAAATAAAAAAATCTAAAGTTAAAAACTCAACTGACAGAAACTTTTAAGAGATCTGCAGTGGTGTATGAGGACAAACAAACTCTCTCTGTAAGAGATGTAACTGGACCAGCCTTGTGTCATAACAGAAAAGGTAACGATGGACCACAACCCCTGTTTTATTGGCCTCTAGTTAGGGATAAAAAGATTTTTTCGTAAATTAGAAACTGAAATACATTGGCCGTAGGGTGCATCAGTCCAACAGGAGAATGCCCAGGTTCAGCTCAGTTCACGTGTCTACCCTTTTAATTGGGTCACCTCCTACATGTCATTGATCTAATTAATGCCTCCACTCTGTAAAACCAAAATAGAAACCTATAATCTTGCTAATTGCACAGAGAATGAGTCATCTTATTTCAGATGTACTGGGCCAAAGTCTTACCCACTGAATGACTCTTACTAATGTCTATCATATTTGTATCATGACTATCATGAAACACAGATGTCAAAAACGTAGTTTTGTTGGAAAACCAAGACAATACCAGGTGATAATGCATTGCATTATGTTTGAACATACAAACACCAAAGCAACACATCAACAGACTTAATGTTGTATATTTTATCTGAAAAGAGATGAGAAATATTTAGTATTACTGGTCAAACTAAATGCCTGTGTCATGGCTGTATTTGTATTTGTCCTATTGTCCCCTCCTCTATGAGCCTCTCCCAAACCAGACCCCACCCACTCACATTTACTTAATACTCTTCATATGTTTTGTATTGATTTCATTCAGTCTATGGTAGCCTATGTATTCCCTTTTGCCGTTGAAATATATAAATGAATCCATAACTTACCCCCCCCCCCCAAAAAAAAAAAAAAAAAAAAAAAATTAAAACATAAAAAGGGAATAAAATTTTTTATATAAATAAAAAATGTTTTGCTTAGATGTGTAAATATACACCACTTTACAATAAAATAAACATGCCTACCATTTTATGGAGACTAGAGAAGAGTGTATTTTATCATAAATGCATGTGGCATTTAAGATTTTAATGTCCGCATGATAATAATACTAAATGTTTAACTTAGTTTGAGCAGTTGTAGTCCTGCAGGACTTCATTTATAAGGAGCGTCTTCATGACGAACACAATATGGCGTTGCATGTGATCAATAAGTCGATGTCTGTGCAGGCTCTCTGTCAGAGGGTTTATAGTGCTCCAATATGAATCTCTAAACAATATGAGGTGTGCATGTGCAGAAAAGGTCATCCACCACTTAGACAAACCACGTCACCATCTCACTTACATGTCCGAGATTTTTCACACTTAGATCCTGTAGCTGTTTTTATATAAGTAAAAGTTTAGTGTCTGGATAAAGAAAACAAACTGAGGTAAAACAGAAATATAATTTCAACAAACACAGGCCTACCTCATGGAAATATTGTTTTGTTTTCAGTATTGTTATTGTATTGTATGTAAAAAAATGTCAAATTAATTGACCCTGGAAAGGAAACATTTCTTACATTTTTTAAAAAGGATGAATCATAGTTGTAGGACTTGTAGTTTATATATAC
>NW_024653032.1:0-282 GCF_008729295.1 Plectropomus leopardus
CTGACAGCTGACACGAAGCGCTGACGGCGAATTCAAGTGACTGATGATGTTTTTGAAAAGCAGCAATGGAGACAAAAGTGTCTTAATTTCTTTAAAAGCAGGAAGGAGATACAAGTTACAAGAAAATTACCTGAAATTGGGCAAAAAATAAAAAATAAAAAAAGGTTAAAGAAAAAATGAAAAATAAAAAAAGGTTAAAGAAAAAATGAAAAAAAGAAGCAACACAGAATATTAATAAACATATAAATTAAAGAGTTAATAATAATAATCATCATACTCATC
>NW_024653033.1:0-228 GCF_008729295.1 Plectropomus leopardus
CAGGTGACACAGGTGAGACAGGTGAGACAGGTGACACAGGTGAGACAAGTGAGACAGGTGAGACAGTTGAGAAAGGTGACACAGGTGAGACAGGTGAGAAAGGTGATACAAGTGAGACAGGTGAGACAGGTGAGACAGGTGAGAAAGTTGACACAGGTGAGACAGGTGAGAAAGGTGATACAAGTGAGACAGGTGAGACAGGTGAGACAGGTGACACAGGTGAGACAG
>NW_024653034.1:0-201 GCF_008729295.1 Plectropomus leopardus
TTTCCTCAGGTGTTGGTGAAAACTAAAACAGATGAAAAAAAATTAGTTTAGGACTTGCTTTTTTTTGTTGCTGAAACAAGCGACTTAACAAGACATGCTCCAAAAAATAGCAAAAAGAAAAATTACCTGAAAGTATGAAAAAAATTAAAAGACAAATTAAGTTAAGTTAAGTTTTCTGGTCAGTTTTCCCCATGTTTTTTT
>NW_024653035.1:0-502 GCF_008729295.1 Plectropomus leopardus
TTAAGCATTTTGCAGGATATTTCCCACCAAGCTGCTCATTAAGTTTTTCCCCCACATTTTCAGAAGAAATCAAACCATTTTTTTTAGTTTTCTGACGTTTAAATACACGTGAAAAGGCAGCAAAAGAAAACTGATGACAGTCTAGTTGTTAAAGCGTTAAAGCAAATCTCAGAAGTTTTGAAACATTTCAACTTTTGGTCATTTTGTGACATCCATGTTAACCTTTTTTTAAACCAATTTTTACAGAGAAATGTCTCTGTCTTTCTGTTTTGTGCAATATGATGCTAAAATCTTTCAACTTGCAGTTTAGATGATTCACCAGAGTGTTTTTTTGCAAACTTACATAATGTTTTTATTGATGGACATTCAGACTTGCAAGGCAGCCATTTAGTAATTTAGGAGATTTTTTTGCAAAGCTCTGTCTTTTCAAGTGAAACTTACTCCACAAATTTAAAATAAAAACATTCCCTTAAAGCAGGTATTATTTTGAGCGATAATTGTT
>NW_024653036.1:0-400 GCF_008729295.1 Plectropomus leopardus
ATTTACCATAGATCAGCCAATCAATTAGGGAAATTGATTCAGTTTAATATAATCTTTCAATATAAGTTGAAAGAATATACAAAAATCATGTAATATTAGATAATTTGTTCTATCTATCTATCTTTCTGTCCATAGATATGGTATTTTTCCAAAAAATATGGTAGGATCAGTAAACTTCTTCTTTGTCAGAACATAACTGAGATTTACTGACTATTTTTTTAATATATTTTTCTGATTCGTTTTTTAATTTTACAAATTATTATTAACTGTACCTTTTACTCAACTTTTGTATAATTTTGAACCAACAGTACAGTGCAAGTGCGCATGCGCGCAGTTGACAGCTAACTAGCGCAGCGCACTTCACAACAGCCAGCTGATGCCAACCAGCTAGCCACAGCGG
>NW_024653037.1:0-450 GCF_008729295.1 Plectropomus leopardus
TTGACATCAAACAAACTTAGTGGTTTTCCTCTTGTTTTCTTATTTTACATCTATTTGTAGTCAATGTGCATCTTTTTGTGTCTCTTAGAGGCCATTTAGTGTCTTCTGGGCTTCTTTTGTGTCTCTGCAGTTGATTTTCCTGGTCTGTACATGTAACAGTAGACTAATTTCAGACTTTTTGCAGATGAAGGGAGAGGGGCTGGTTGGCCTGTTCAGTAATTCATCCATGCTGCGAAGGACTCGGCCTCCATGGGGAACACGCTGTACCAGGTGAGTTTCCGGGGTGCCCTGCCTCTTTATGCTTGTTGTGTTGACAAATTTGATAAAAAACTGACAGTGGCTAAAAACATTACCTGTGTATTTTTTATTTGTATTGTTTTGTCAAAGTCAAAGTCATCTTAATTGTCAATTCTGACTTGTTTGTTAGACATCGTCCCATTTTGCATCCCC
>NW_024653038.1:0-246 GCF_008729295.1 Plectropomus leopardus
AACGTACTTATATTATATTGCACTTCTGCCAATATAGCCCCCCAAATCGTGCACACTGGACCTTTAGAAATACCATAGAAACTGTCGACAAATGGAAAAAAAATCTGCTTGGATCATCATGACTTCCTTCCTATTCAGAGTAACTGAAATCCTTTTTTAGACCCTATTTGAGAACATCATGCGCATTCCCATGATACCATTATATAACAGAGGTTAAGTTAAGTCACAAACAAGCCTCAAGCCTCT
>NW_024653039.1:0-269 GCF_008729295.1 Plectropomus leopardus
TTAAACTGAGGGGAAAAAACATAACTGACATCAATGACTTATTAGGAACAATTTTGCCCAAATGTGTACTTCAACATAAAACACTACTTTTTAGTCTGGTTAAAAAAGTTATATGATTTACTTCAAGCTTTCTAGAGTTTAACACCTGGCAAATAAACAACATATTGTGTTACTTAAATATCCGTTTGGTTTGCCTTGTACAAGATGTGGTAAACATGTATGGGTGCTGTTGATTCCTCTATCTCAATCTGCCTCACTTTTTTTTTTTT
>NW_024653040.1:0-388 GCF_008729295.1 Plectropomus leopardus
GTATCAAATAGGCTTTTCTGTCTTTGTTGTGATTTGTTTCTGACTAAAATTTTATAGAAACTAAAAGAAGCCACGTGGGGACTAAAAAAAAAACAAACAAGAACCAAACTATTATTTGGACACGAGCCCTTAGAGTTTAGCACGTTACGGAGCTAAAAAATATTATTAGCTCCACACATCTCCCTCACCATTTGATCTGGAAGGGGATGAGGGAGAAATTAATGAATTAGATCTAACAAAAAAACATCTCTTCATATCTCTTCATATTGCTTTGTTTGTACTAAAACCAACAAATGCTGAAGTGTGGTTTTATATCACCGGTGTGATCATTATTTTGATTGCATCAACTTTTGTAAACGCCCCTAAGTTTAGGCTGAGTCATCAAACA
>NW_024653041.1:0-320 GCF_008729295.1 Plectropomus leopardus
AGCAGCAAAGTCTCATTTGTATGTATGCTAAGTACTTCCAAAACACAATGCATTGTCACTAAAACGGAAAGCATCTTTGCATTATTAGTCACAAGAAGAAGTGCAAGCACATGCTTTTGAACTCTGTTCAGTAGAATGCATGAGCAGAGTTCAAACACATATGCTTGTAGGGTTATTATACTGTAGCTAACTAAAACTTAAATAAAAACTAAAAATAGGTGTGAAAATACATTTTTGTCAACTTGAAAAAAAACTACAGGGAATAAATAAAAACTGCCTGAAACAATATTATATATACTTATATTTATATTTAATAATCA
>NW_024653042.1:0-5874 GCF_008729295.1 Plectropomus leopardus
AAACCAATGTACTGAGCATTCAATAGCTTGTAAAAGTTGTCTGAAGGCAACACAAGAAAAGTGATGCTGAACCAGGTTTTAAAGGGTAAAAAAAGTATAAGAAAAAACACAAAAAAAACTTAGTGTGCATATGCCTTTAGACCCAGAGTTCGTTAAACTTGCTTTCTGAACAGAGCTCAGGTTGTGTTCTTACCTGTGTGATGCCGATGTGTCTGCTGACGTTTTCAGTCAGGTAAATCATGTCTCCCTCCTCAGTCATCACTATGATGAAGCCAGCCAGCGCCTGAGGACAGAAAGCATCCATTGGATCCTCCTCCTCTACAGAGTCCTCCTCCTGCTGCTTCTCACCTGCTGGAAAAAATGACCAGGTGATTATTATAATATTCTAAATCTAAGATGATATTCATGCCGCCACACACCAGTCAAGTTACACTTACAGTTTACACCGATGTCGAGCAACAGCAGAAACCGGTGCTCGACTGCTGTGGGTAAAATCAATGTCAAAATCAGAACTGTCTCAATTTTATAGGTATTAAAAGGGGAGAACTAGAACGTAATCCTAGTTTATCTTTATTTATATACCACTTCTCAAGCTTAAGCACAAAGTACTTCCCAGATAAAAAAGGTTTACAGCATAAAATAAGATTCCAGAAACGCATGTAGCCCCTCCCCTGCCCCCTTATGACATAACCAAAACAGAGCACAACAGAACACAAATAATAAAATAACACTGCACTAAATAAGTAAGCAAAATGTGGATAAGAGAAATAACCATATGTATAAGCAGATAAGACAAAAACAAGACCACTATAAAATGTAAAGACAGTAAGTTAAAAATATAAAACAATCAAACAGTAATATTAAGGGTTAAGGCTTTTTTTTTTTTTTTTTACAAAAGTGAGTTTTTAAGAGATGCTTAAAAACACACACACACACACACACACACACATTTCCCCCCTGCATTTTTTGTTGATCCATGACTGTGACCCAGCAGAAGCCGTTGCTCGACTGCTGTAGGTAACATCAATGTCCAACCCTGAACTGTTTCAATTTTATATCTTTTAAAGATATTGAAGGGCAAAACTTGAATGTAATGTGAGTGTTTTTACTGTTGAGTGTGCTAACTGTCACAGAAATTATGGCCAATAAGCCAACATTGAATGACTACATTAAAAAAAAAAAATCCTACATTTTTTTGTTTTCTCTGCTGTTGTGAAAAAGTATTGAACCCTGACCCTAAAACAAAGGTACATACTGAACTGTGAATTTTGTGTCCAGTTGCATCCCTGATACATTACACACTTTTAGGTGCCATCTCTACTGTATCATGACAACACAAAATTGTAATTTCTTGATATTTAAGAAATCTGTGGGACGCTCAGGTTCTGTCAGGTTGGACGACCACCTGAAGATTTGCTTCTTACCAGGTCGGAGGAGGCGGTGCATCCGCAGGAAGCTGAGGGCGGCTCTCATGATGGCGGATTTGTCCAGGTGCGTGCAGACTCGGCGGGGGAGCGGCAGAGTGTGAGCCAGTTCATAAAACACTCCAGTTTCCTGACTCCGCCTGCATCTGGCTGCATCGCGAGAACGCAGCTTCCTCTCCTCTGCTCCTCTAGAGGAAGAGGAGGAAGAAAACAGAGGGACAAAGGGACAAAAAAGATGTCAGTGAGGAGTCCAGGATCATGTTACAGTCCTCACATGTACTCAGCATTGTTGACTGGGACATGCACAGACATTCTGAGGAGATCTCTTTCCAACCTAAAGAAAAGGAAATCCTCCTTTTTGATTTTGATGTCACCCATCACCATTCACCTAAATGATAAACACAATGGACAAACCAATTTTAAATTTGTAATATAATGATCCAAACTAAATATGTTTAACATCTTATAATGGTTGTTTACAATAACTTCCAGGGTTGAAACCCCCAACTTAATGAACACACTGCCAGCGCTGCCTCAGATGGTTCATTTTTAGTTTAAGTTCTTCATTTAAGTGAGTACACTGAAACGGGTATATTTATAGATGGCTAAAACACACTCTGGCCCCGTCCACAGCAGCGTTTAGCGTCTGTGCCGCTAGATTTGGTTTATCAAAGACGCTAGCAAAGCAACCCGGGACATAAAAAGCACAGCAGAAACTTCCGATAGGTTGGGCCACCGTGTCCAATTATCTACCCATAAACGGGACAGATTAAAAACGGACAGCATGAATGAACAAGTTTGTCGATTTGACACTGCAGCCCTCGAGTGTTTGTTGTTAACGCGATGTCGCAGTTGTCAGCCCGTTAGCTAACTAGCTAGCTAACATTTGCTCATCTGATAGCATAATATATTAAATAAGTAAGTAATTTTGCGCCCTGTGATACAAATGTGACCTGCTGCACATTGTTCGGAAGCATGTGTTGCGATTTCTATTCACTGAGCATCCTGTTAGATGGACTATTAAATGATAATCATGATTTTCACAACTAAAAACGACCGAAAGAAACTCACCCCACCGGAGCCCTCGATGGTCTGAGCTTGTGTCCAGTGTCACGTGACAGAGGTCAAAGGACTTTGAGTCACTTTTTTATTGAAAGTTATCGTTTTTCTCATTCGCGACAGCAAAAAATAAAACCTATTTACACTCATTTCTTTTCTGTAGAGTGCCAGCTCAGCCAAAGGACGCTGAAGTGGTTCAGCGGTTAAGGAAAGTTAAAGGAAAGGCACATTGTTTAACCCTTTGAAAGCTGAACAAATTGGCTTGGTTTCTTTCGAAAACGTTAGGAGAAGGCAATGAGCAACTTAACAAGAAGCATAAATTAGTAAAAAGCTACAAAAAAATACATGAAAAATAGCAACAAAAAATGAAAACAACAAAAAACAAAACAAGAGTACACAGAAAAGTTAATGTTCTAAATATACAATATCTTGCAATTTTTGGGACATGTTTTAGAAGAACAAGTCAAACCAGTTTGCTCAGGGTTCAACGGTTTGAATATTTGGGAAAGATGCCTAAACACAGGACAACAAAAGTTATATCAATCCAGGTTTCAAACCCAAAACATTATACTTAGAGTTGACAAATCTGAACTAGATTATTCCAGAGAGGCAAGAGATTTTTTTAAATCACTGTTTCAGATTTGTGAAACCTTTATTCTAATTGTGAAAATGCAAAAAAGGGAGATTTCATCACATTTTTTCAGATGAATACCACACGGGACAAGGATCATCCATCCATCCATCCATTGTCTACCACTTATTGGTCTGGTCGCGGGGCAGCAGCCTAAGACCCAAGGTGTTCCCAGGCCAGCTGGGAGACATAGTCTCTCCAGCATGTCCTGGGTCTTCCCCGGGGCCTCCTACCAGTGGGACGTGCCCTGAACACCTCACCAGGGAGGCATCCAGGAGGCAACCTAATAAGAGGCCCGGGCCACCTCATCTGGCTCTTCTCAATGCGACAAGGTCAAGATCAAAAACCACTTTACTTCTATACCGGTCAAATCTGCGCTAGATCATCCCAAAGGTCAAAGATGATTTAAAACACAGTTTAAACATTTGGAAACCTTTATTCTATCTGGAAAAACAAATAAATAAGGGAGATTTCAACTTCCTAATTTGAGAAAAATGAATGTAAATTACAGTGCTCTGGCAAAATCTGAATCAAACTATAGAACTCTGTCCAACTTTCAGTCTTCTGGATTTTAGAAACAGGACCAGTTGCTTAAACAATACCACTTCACCTTAAAATATAAAATAGACTCATTCAGGATGTGTACAAGCAGCAGACACTTAAATTGATTGCTTAAGCCTTTTTTAAAGATAACATTTAGCCAAAGTGAGGATAATTTTTGGACAAATGATCTTTTTCTTGTAAGGCAGTAGTAAAGATGTGGTCAAGTACAGAGACAGGTTTTATTCAGGAATATGGTTATTACAGTGAGTTAGTTCAATCTATATTTTCACGTGCAATAATAAGTGCAAGAATAGAGTAAAAAGATAGTATAAGCTCAGAAAATATTTGCAAAATCAGAAATGTGGACTTTTGTGCAGAAAAGCTTGAGTCATTTTAACAAAAAGAAAATAAAAGATGGATAAATTAGAAAAAAATTAGGCAATTAAGGCCTAACAAAAAAAGGTATTGCCATTTAATTACTTTTAAGGCCTAATATTTATGAAATTGAATTTAAGACCTGCAGACACCCTGCATACCACACACTGATCAATATGAAATTTGTTCTACAACAACAAAGATCTCAACTACTGCCCTTTTAAAGTCTTATTTAAAGTCTGGCTTCTATAACTTAAGATTCAAAAATCCTGAACTCTCCTAACAGCCAACTGTGGTGATTTAAAAAAAAAAAAAAACATAACCAGAGACCAGAACTCTCAGCTCTTTTATTCCTGAGAACAGAGCTGATAGTAAAAATAGAGAAAACTGTCCAAAAATGAAGAGAAGAGAATGTTATTTATTTTAGTTACTGGGACAGTGTCCAGGTCCTCCCTCCCTCCTTGCCGTCTTTTCTATCCTCTCTCTTTATCCGTCCCACGATACGCCTCGCACAGCTCGGCCTGGATCAACAAGTACTGACATGACGAGTACGGTTTCATGTCTCTCATTCACACAGTGTTTAATGCAGCAGATGAATATGCAATCACATTAAATGAGACACAGAAACCAAACAGCAGAAATACTACGCTCCTCTTGAAACAAACTCAACACAAGAGGTCGACAGATTATCGGCCTGGCCAGTTGTTGGTGCCTATGTTTGGCATTTGCCAATTATCTGTACCAGCATTTTCCTTTAATGATGGCAGATGAAGATTAATAAAAAAGTGTGCGTATCATGCTCAACCAACACCAGGGAAGGCAGTCTGCGTTACATGCAAACAAAGTGTCAGCATGGATTGCTGCATGGATTTCACTTTTTTATTAAAATTTTCACTGACCTTTTTAAAAAAAATTACATTTAGTTCAGTTTTGTGTAAAACATTTGCTAAAGGCATTTAAACAAAGTTTCGTGGTGGAGTTTGTGATATTCCAAATTCTAAATTTTGTCAGTAATATTTTCATTTTTATTGTAAATGCATATCGATTCCAAATATCAGTTTTCGGTCTCATTAAGTGCTAATAATCGGCATTGGTATTGGCCCTGAAAAACCAATCTCTAGTGCATAGTGACATACGCCTGTTCATGTTTTTGTGGTGTTTTTCTTTTGCGGGGTCATTTTAATGACAGCGCCCACCTCCCAAATTTTCCACCAAAACAAATTCACCTCTGACATACTTTTGTGCATCTCCTGCCAATACGACGCACTGGACCTTAAACGCTGTGCCCCATTCTGTTTTTATACGGCGAGGCATCATAACTAAGAGCGAGATTACAATGAACCTAAATACAAAAACCAGTTGTCTCAAATTATTTATTTGTGGCCAAAACTTTTTTTGTTTTGTTCAACTAAAACGTTCAGAGTTTTTGTCAAATAAAACTAAAAGACAAAAATGACTAAAATGTGACTAAAACTAATAAATGTTTTCATCTCAAGACAAAGTCTAAATCTAAAATCGCTGCCAAAATTCACGCTGAAGTGTATAAAAATGTAATATGAAACATTAAGGTCCACATTAGCGTCTGTTTTAAACAGTATAGCTACACTAACTTTACCTTTTGGGGTGAAATCTGGACAACTGATCTAAGTAATAAAAAAAGCTGGGAAATGATTAAACAAGAACAAAATCACAGGTTTATCTCAGATAGCTTATCAAACTTCACATCACACCACACTACTACAACTGCTGACAATATTACTGCTGCTATTAATAACAATGCAGCACCTCAAATATGCACCATTTCACAACAACAACATGTGTGCCAGCTGGGAGGAGCTGTAC
>NW_024653043.1:0-399 GCF_008729295.1 Plectropomus leopardus
CATCACTTTTTGTGATGCATTCGCCTCTTACGGTACCTTTGAAACCTAGGCAAATTGGTTTGATCTTTTTCAAAAACATGGGAAAGAAGGCAGTAAAAGTATCAAGAGAACTATATTAGAAACTTATTATGATTATTTATTTAAATGTATTTTTATAGATTCTTTTTTAAGTAGTTTTCGTTTTTTTATTTCTCTTTTTTGTCTTTTTTTTTTAAACTTTCCCATTTTTGTGTGGTAATTTTCAGGTATTTTCTTGTACTTTTCACATATTTTTTTTTCTGATTTCTGAGACATTTCTTCTTAAGTCACTCATTGCTTTCTTCCCATGTCTTTGGAAGAAATCAAGCCAATTTGCCCAGGTTTCAAAGGCTTAACTGTAAATTGCATAATTCTGCCTAA
>NW_024653044.1:0-562 GCF_008729295.1 Plectropomus leopardus
TACTATTCAATAATTGTTATTATCTATAGATACATTCCTGATATTAACAAAAAATGCACCTTCTGTAATAATGGTAAAAACATTATAACACATACAACCTGAAATACAACCTTATTTTTACTTCTACTACTACTATTACTACAACTACTACTACTAATAATAAAATAATAATTTCTCCAAGAATGAACAGTATATAATTAATTTGTTCATTATTTAAACAAAATTTTACATTCATGTCATGTTTAAAGAAATTGTCCTCATATACCACTAAAATCTGATCTAGAAATATATCTTAAAACAATGTCAAACTTAAAAATTATGTAATTAAAACTAAGCAAAACTATACATTTTTGCAAATCTTTATTTTATTTCATTTTATTTCCTGTTTGATCCCCTTGTGTTTTTCACTATAAATAGTTGTATTGACCCCTGAATGCACTGTTTTCATTGTTAATATTATCCCTTTAGTTCTGTTTATTTATTTGCACATTAAAATACAAAGATAGATCAAAAATATATATAAAATAGCTTATTACAGCTCGGTTGCAGTTCAGATTTAATA
>NW_024653045.1:0-329 GCF_008729295.1 Plectropomus leopardus
TATTAAAACCTTTGAAATTGGATTTCTTGAAAAAAAAAAAAAGGAGAGGAAGAAAAAAGCAAAAGAAAAAAAAAAAAGGAAAAAAAAAACCATTAAAAACAACATTACAAGGTGACAAGAAAATGGCCTAAAATTTGGCAGAAAAGGACAATTATCAAATGGGAATGTTTAGAATTATATATTTAGAAGAAAAATAAGAATAAGAATTCTTTATTGCCACATGTACATTGTTCAGTGAAATCTGTCCTCTGCATTTAAAAGATCCTCTATGGAGCTGCGAGTGCAGCGCTTCAGGACCATCTCCAGATCTTCTGCCAGTGCCTTGGTCA
>NW_024653046.1:0-343 GCF_008729295.1 Plectropomus leopardus
AGACAAAAGCATCAGTGGTGGCTGTCATCAGTGCAGAACTCTTTCAGAAGCTGTCATATAATCATATGGTGACATTATCGACCTGGCAGCAGGTGATGCAGATCATGGATGTAGATGCAGACGTGTTTCTCTACAGAACAGCTGCTGAAAAATGCCTATTCTACAGTTCTGCTGTAGTGGAACATATATGCAGAGTTTGTGAAGTTTTGTAACATTTCCTCATTTCTATGTGAGCATCACAGTACACCCAAATCTCAAATCTTTAACTTTAACCTGTGAGATATGGGAACAAAAACAAAAGTGTTTTTTGTATTTATTTTTTTTATAATTTAATATAATTTTT
>NW_024653047.1:0-284 GCF_008729295.1 Plectropomus leopardus
CTCTTTCTAAAACGTGGGACGAAGGCAATAAGCAATAAAAGAAGAAAAATCCCAAAAATCAGCAAGAAGAGAGTAAAAAGTACAAGAAACTAACCTGAAAATCCGTTTCAAAAATTCAAAACAAAACAATGAAATGACCTGGGAAATACCTTCAAATAGAATAATTTTGTAACATATTTTTGAATTGAGAGATGGCAATTACAATTTAAGAGGGTTGTTAATTTTCGAAAAAATGTAAAATACAGATGTATTTCAATTTTGGGAGACAAACTATGGAATGGACT
>NW_024653048.1:0-394 GCF_008729295.1 Plectropomus leopardus
AAGTACCCAATGCAGAAAAATCTAAAAGAACACATAAACACACACACCTCCAAAGTATTTTAAAAAAGTAACAAAAAAAACACACACACACCCAAAAACCTTAAAAATTATTAAAATAAGAAGAGCAAAAAACACCCCAAACTCAAAATTATTAAAAAAAAGGATTTTGATGATAACTCTTCTTATGATTTCTATGTAAAATATCTTAATTTGTAAGGTAACTAAAGCCATTGGATAAATGTGTAAAAAATACAATGTTTCTTTCTGAAATGTATAAGTGTAAGTAAAAGTAGCATGAAAATAAAATACTCAAGTACATGTACTTCAAATTTATACTTAAGTACGGTGCTTGAATAAATGAACTTTGTAATATTTCAATACTATAAATGTATAT
>NW_024653049.1:0-326 GCF_008729295.1 Plectropomus leopardus
TTGAACTTATGCTATAGAATTTATATGTATGATTTTTTTTCAGCATTTACCCCTCGGTCATTTCCTATTTATTTTTATTTTATTTTTTTAAACTTTTTTTGCTAATTTTCATGTAAATTTCTTGTAATGTTTTACTTTTTTTTCAGATTTTGGATCATTTCTTGTGAAGTTGCTCATTAACTTCTTATCAGGCCAATTTGCTAAAGTTTAAAACAGTTAAATATGAAACATATTTATTTACAGAACATCCGTAACATATTTAGGATTGTTTTTACTGTCGTTGAATGACTAAAAAAATATCCTCAAACTGCATGTTTTAATAAAAT
>NW_024653050.1:0-216 GCF_008729295.1 Plectropomus leopardus
ACCTGGTCACCTAATTAAATTGCCGTGTCAGCACAGCTGGTTCAACCGGACATACCTGCAGTGGTACTCTCCTTTAGTTTAAACAGCGCTACCCTCCAGTGTCCGACTCATTTCACAACACAATGACTCCAAAACCAACAGGTAAGAATTAATAGGTAATAGGTAACCTCATTTAAACTTGAGCCCCAACAAACCATCTCAGAATTAATAAGACTA
>NW_024653051.1:0-256 GCF_008729295.1 Plectropomus leopardus
TTCAGATGTCTTTCACAAGCTATTTGACCCTTATAAACCAAAGCAAAAAATTGGGAAAGGGTGCCAAAAAATTGACAAAAAGGTTAGTTAAAAAAAAAAGTGTAAGATTATTTTAAAATATATATTTGTGATAAATAGGTAAATTCCCCTAACACTACATTTATGATTATAATAATTTTAAATTTTAAATTATTTTGCAGCAAACGAATATTGCAAAATGTATAGAATAAATACATTTTATCAGCATATTTTCTAG
>NW_024653052.1:0-314 GCF_008729295.1 Plectropomus leopardus
CCCTGTCAAACTGGGGCAAATTGACTTTAATTCTGTCAAAAAAAAAAAGTACCCCCCAAAATAAGTAAGAAATTGATAACAAAAAGTACAAGCCTTAAGATTTGAAAAAAGGGGAAAAAAACAGAAAAATCAAAGTAAAAAACAACAACAAAAAAAAAACAAACAGAAAAATGCTTACAAACAATAATAATTCTCAATAAGTAATTCTGTGAAACAATTTGAAATATCGATATAATATTTTTCTATGGAAAAGAAAGTATTTTTTTGTATTTTCAGATTTTCAGTTTCATGTTCTTATCCTCTTTTTTTTTTTT
>NW_024653053.1:0-5109 GCF_008729295.1 Plectropomus leopardus
TGTAGGTAACAAAGCAAAGTATGTGTTAAATTAGGAGGCAATGAAAAGTCTGTACTTTTGCTTATACTTCCTTACTGTTACAAGCCAGCAATGGCAATACATTAATATACAAGCTAACTTTAATGCTCCTCCTCCTGGAATGGGTGAAACAAGATAAGAGATAGACATAAGACAGAAAGGATTGGTTTCATAAAGGGAAACACTGAGGTGGCCAGCTCACCTACACGCCGGTCCATCAGATCTCTGGCTGTGTTCAAGCTGGATGACCAGGTGGTGAGCCCAAGCTTTGTCAAAGTTCAGATTAAGTTTGGTAGGGATAACAAACAAAAATAAAGACTGGTTTCATTCAAGTACATGAAAAAAGAGTTGCTGTGGAGTGCGGTAGCTTCAACAGGTTGGCATCTGTTCATCTTCTCAGAATCCGCCAAATCCGCCATTTACCTGTCTCAAATCTGCCATATACCTGTCTCAGGACACGCTCTGTGCGCACCTCAGGGATGGTGTGTTTGAGACATTTGGAAATCACAGCTTAACCGCACACATTATTTCCCCCATGAAAACAGTCCATAGAAACAGAAGAGAAAATAAACAAAAGAAAAGGAAAGTGACATTTCCTATCACTCCTAACACTTACATAAATTATTGAGTGGAAGTATGGGGAAACACATACACAACTAACATACAGCCATTGTTTATTTTATAGAAAAGAGCAGCACAAATTATATTATTATTATTATAATTATTATTATTATTATTATTATCATCATCATTATTATTAATATTATTAATAATGTATTATTAACATTCAAGAGTGTTTGAATGTTTATGAAGTCAGGATTAATGAAACTTAAAGGTGTAGTTGAATTACAGACTTTGTTAGTTATATTCAGGGCAAAAAGCAGGCAATTACCAGGAAAAAAAAAGGAAAAAGGAAAAAAAAGAAATTTTGTTTTCAGGATCACAGAGGAAAATTTAATGTTAAACTTCTCAAACTACTTTAAAGCAAATGTGTATTTTAGTATGGGGTGTCAAACTATGGAAGTCTTTCGAGAACAATTTAAAGGGTGATATATATGCCTTTTAGTTCAAGAAAACGTATAAGGGGACAAAAATTAGACAATATGAAGTTGCCAGGTAATGGGTTTTTTTTGTTTTTTCGAGTTGCTGTGTATAGCTTTTGATTCTCTTTTTTCCTTAAGTATCGACTGCTATGTAGCTGCAGACAGACCATCTATTTCCATTTGTTGATTTATTTTTAAGAAATTGGTAAAATAGAAAAAAAAACGTGATTTGATTTTAAACTATGTTTCCATGAGCAAAAAAAAAGTGAAAAATGGGAAAAAAGAGAAAAAAAGAAAATCCTCCGACTGTTTCAGGTTCATGCAACAAGTCAATAAAGACAAAATATGATGATGGATTACATACAGACTGGTTATAAAACAGCTGGATTAATTCAAATATTGGAAAAACAATATGAACTAATATTATAACAGTGACTGTATTTGCAATTGAAAACATATGAAGTCTAACTTATAGTAATTTGTCCCCCAGTTCTAAAGATGGACTCTATGTCCATACTTATTTTGGAATTTTTTTTTTTTTTTTTCAGAGACATTTACTTTGAAGATAAATATTAAAGGAAACTGAGCTGAGGCAATTGTCCTGTAATAATTAAGAGGGATTTGAGAGTGTGTTGTGGTGATGAAGAGAGTCTCTCTCAGTGCCGTGTTTAATCTTGAAATGTTAAAAGAGAAATATTTTATATATGTACACATCCAGGAATGAACTTCAGCAAGGCAGACACTTTGTTGTGTGAACTAAAAGGTTCCTTAAGACTTTCTTAGCTCCAAGTTTCAGGATTTATTTTCTAATTATTTTGCATTAATTTGTTTACAGTTCAAAGAAGGAGATCTTTAAATGTCTTTTAAACACTCAATAATACATTAAAAAGCATTAGTATTTTCATGTTGAGCCGAAAAGCTGTCATGACCAAATGGGTAGGAGATGAACCCCCTTCAATACATTTAAGGAAGTCTCTGATATCAGACTGTATTTCTTTGGAAAGACTAAGATTTGGTATTAACGGTCAGAAAGACCTTTTTACAGCAAAATTTGGCAAAGTGTTGGAGCACCTAGGAACTCAGAGTGCAACTACCTGAAATGGTAGATCTAATAAGGATTCTTTAGATCATTGCTGTGGATGTATTGTGGATTTGTTGCATATTTCATATAATCCATATATGCACTGTGCTGGACTGTTCTAATTTTGAAAATGTTCAATAAAAATAATGTTTATAAAAAGCATTAGTATTATAGTGTCAAAGTAGCACAATAGATTTCCATGTTTCCATACATGACGTCAAGCTCCCAGTTTTGTAGTTTCTGATAACAAAAGTATCACCCTTGTTTTTTTTTGGCAAAATTTCGGCCATCTGTATTAGCTGCCTGAAGATTGAATTTTTGCATTAGAAACTGTTCAGATACCAAAAAATTGAAATACAAAAACATCTGTTGAACTCAAACTTTCCTGTTTCCATTTCAAAATAACAGTCCTCTGACAACATCTCTGTGGACAGAATCCCATCAGAAACATTTGCAAGGTTTTGTTGTTGATGATGCAGGATCTTCACGACTGCACTAGTATATGCCTTTAAATGCGGAAACACAGTTTTCAGAGCAGCAGGCAATCCTGCAGAAATGTCACAGAAAAAAACTTCTTGTCTACACATAAACACTGAAAATAGGGTTTCTAAATATCTCCACCATGGCAGGAATGTCCGTTTTCAGTGAACTGAAAACTCGGTTTGTATATGAACGAAAGGCCAAAACGTCCAGAAAAAGCTATGTTTTTAAAAATATCTGTGTACGTGTGGACAAAAGCTTTCCATGGAGACGTACCCAGAGTGTCATATTTGGATGTCATGGGTCACTGACTAAGCATTAGTATATGATCAAGTGGAATTGAGGATGTGTTGGAAAACAGCTGAAAACAATAAATGTTGCTTTTGTTTAACTGCTTGCTTATGAGAACACATAAACTGGTGTCTTCAGCTGCTGAAAACAACAGTGTTGATTTTTACATTGTCTCATTTTTCCATTTCAGTGTCAGGGACCCAAATTTGTTTTCATGGAGTGACTCAGGCCCCTTACCATCCAGCTGTGTTTCAGTGATTCTGCTGCTGTTGCTGATAATAATACACTAACTATATCATTAGCAACAACAATGCCAGAGCCAGTCAAAGCTGTGGTATTACTGTCATCCTATTTACATGTGCACCTTGTCCTGAAGAGAACAA
Organism: Plectropomus leopardus; assembly: GCF_008729295.1. Classification (NCBI taxonomy): domain Eukaryota; kingdom Metazoa; phylum Chordata; class Actinopteri; order Perciformes; family Serranidae; genus Plectropomus; species Plectropomus leopardus. Next base: position 3,297 of record NW_024653053.1, read on the forward strand.
CCATTGTAAACGTTAATTTTGTCTACACAGATATGTCCGAACCACGATATATAATTACTGTGTCTGCTGTGTCTGTAAATAATTCTATATGATGTATTTATTCTACTTTTGAAAATGTAACCACAAAAAATATTTTAAAAACTTAACAATTGTGATGACTATTTAAAGAGCACACAATACCTCCTCTGCAAATGTTTTACATTTACCTACATGTTCAGTCTGGAATATGAAGGTCATTCTTTTGTGGATTGCATGCACTTCTGTTGTGCACACACTGTCACAGGAGACAGCCCTGACATGAGACACAGCTGCAGTGATACTGCGTCTGGTGTTTGAGGCGTTTCATTGACGGAGTGTTTGGAGGCAATGGGACGGAGGACAGGAGGCAGCGGAAGAGTGATTGGTGCACAGGTACAAGAGCCTGTGCTTGAGTATGTGTGTGTAGGCTACAAGAAAAAGGAAGTGTGCAGGTGTGAGGGACTGTGTGTTTACATGTTGACAGTGTGTGAATATGTGCATAAAAGTGTGTGTGTGCATCTTTGTGCATTTTAATGTGTATTATCTCCTGGCCAAGGGGAATCTATTTTATGGCTCAGTCCATTTCTGAAGGATTAAGATGCCCCCTACGGCGGCCTGTTGTGTCTGATATGAGTGTGTGTGTGTGTGTGTGTGTGTGTGTGTGTGTGTGTGTAATGGGATTATTTGGCTGGATAGGATAGTGTCTGTCATCTGGGAGGATCCTAACCGAGGCTGCGGCTGAAATACATAAATTGTAAAGAGGGTGAATCACCTGGGATTGCACAATCATATTTCACAGACAAATACACACACACACACACGCATGCACGCACACACACACACACACACACACACACACACACACACAGCAACAGAAACATTAAGTCACACTGTGTTGTAGGTGAATAAAACACAAAACGGCTCTTGGTTTTTTCTGTTACACACTACCACACACAGCTCTTGTTCTTCCTCTGCTAACCTCTCGCTCTGTCATTCTCTCTCTTTCTCTCTCACCCACCCACCATCTTGGTGTTTCAGAGCAAGAAGTGACCATATCCGGACATGGGGGTGGAGCTGTAGAGCAGCGTTAGTGGATCTGGATCTATGACTAAGGATGCCACCACAGCAGTGACTCACAAGGTGGCCAGACCATAAAGCATACCCTGCTTGATCACCTATCTAACTCGAGCAGCAACCTCCTGGGCTAAAAAATAAAGTCAATGCAGATGTGCCAAAAACTGCATCTCCCCATAAATGTTAAAATGACAAACTTTACAGCAGAAATAAACAGGTTTACAGCCTGGTACAAAACATGGCTTTGGTCTATGAAAATAATTTCAACATTCATTACAGCTATACAGGTTTTTGGGGGGTTTTGTTATAAGTCTATTTGTCACTGTTGGAAATAAGCTTTACCATGACTATTTTCACAGTTAACCATTACTGTAATTGTAACTGTGCTGACCAAGTTAGTTGCCCTTCTCATGCCCAACTCTTGAAATACGCTGCTTTGTTTGACAGCGCTTTCATCTTAAGATTGCAATACCAAAAGCCACCTTTTGTGCCCACATAAAATGCCACTGGACAACAACAGCTGAGAACGTGGCCGGACAGAACCAGTGTTATTATATGCCAGCGAACTGCTGCAGGGCACCCTGATGCGTCTGCATGGTATACCCATGGGTGGCCTCAGTTAAGAACATGACCTGACGGGCCCTGATGTGAAATGCGGCAGGACAACATCAAGTTGAAATGCTGCCAACAACATCATACTATAAAACACTGAGGGCACCTA
>NW_024653054.1:0-453 GCF_008729295.1 Plectropomus leopardus
AGCTGCCAGGATTCACTGTTGACGCCCATTAAATGTGTGTAGAGGGGCGGTGTGGTCCAGATTAATAACGGCTGTCTTTTACTATAGGACGTCTTCTGGCATTACAGGAATTTTTAAAGAAATGTAATGTTGTTGGTCATCTGCAAAAAAAAAAAAAAAAAAAAAAAAAAAGAAACATTAAAAATATGCTTGGGGTAAAGGGGTCCATTTTTTTATTCGTGAAAATGTGATCAGGAATGCACAAGAAGGATTTTGGGATTTTGGAGTTTCTTGTTTGAATCGCTATCTCATCTTTGAGTAGCATCTCCCAAAGATGCTTTAAGGAATTCAGATTTTTTTCAGATTACTTTTCTTAAAATTCTGTGGGTTTATGTTGTGTATTTATTAGTTTGGAAAGCTGTAAGTTAGTAGCACATACACCAGTGGACTGTTAGAGCTGCACACTTAGACTGT